>NC_091828.1:132465000-132550000 GCF_038994185.2 Dermacentor albipictus
GAATATTAGGCAGTATAGTAGCAAGAGCTTGGTGGTGCAACCCACCGCCCCATTCCAATGGGGACGCTCATAACATCCATCCATCCATCCATCCTCCTGTTTGTGGCAGGCAAAAACAAGACTGGCTTTCTCCTTTCCTCGCAATCGGCTGTGTCACGTGAGATACTTGTGCCGGAATTCCCGTCTCTCAATGTTCTGACGCGAGAGGCAGCCGTAATATGGCCAAAACTCCAAACGAACACATATACACATTTGAGTCTCAACCCCGCCATACAGGCTGCGCTACATTTCTATATATACCCACACTGCTATCAGTGCGCAGCGCTTTACCACATGGTATGGGCTTGCGCAAGCACGCCCTCACTCACACACGTAACACAGCCCATGACACGGCAATGGGAGGCAGCGCTGTACAGCTCCGACTCGACAGACCAGCTCACCCTGGTCAACCGAGCGAGAAGGACAGCTGAGGCCGCTGGACTCCTGGACTAAGGGGACCACCCACTGCACAGCGGAAGAGCTACCTGCGCTCGTGCGCTCTTTTTTATACAGTTTACTCTCTCTCTCTCAAGACTAAATTAGCATCATGAGCTTTAAATGTTTTTTTACAAATATCTTGGAACACGAACGGTTTAGAAGAGGGGAAAAAACGTAGTTTGTCTTTGAAAGGATTGCCTTCAACTTTCTAGTATAAACATGCGTCATTACTGCAAAAATAAAAAAAAAGAGGAGTAGTTGCTAGTTTCGTTTAACAATGGCATTGCTTACATTGGAAAGCATGTCAGCCAAAGAGTATAAACCAACTGTTCAAGCAACATTTGTGTAGCCTTCCTATTTACAAACTGACACTTTAATTTTGAGGGCCCTGTGTATCATATTATGAAAATTGGCTACGTAAACGCTCCAAAATATATTACTGACGAATCACCGGCCTCTTCTGCCTTTCACCTATTGAAAAAAGTTGAACAAAAACATCATATTGTAGTGCTACTAATTACTGGTAAGAGATCTTGTGTCGTCGCACTTTTTACCTTTTTTTGTCGTGTCTTTTTTTTTCAGATACAATTTCTCCCAACACTCCACCCCTAAACAAAGCCGTTCACTGTACCGTGCAGCGAGTATGGTTAGGCAAACTTCGCCGTGCTTAATGGCCGATCTCCAAACCTGAATGGAAGAGTTCGACCTCTTTGATTCTTATCTGGGAAACCTCTTTAAAGACCTCTTTCCTAATTAGCGTCTTTTCAGCTCGTAGGTTAAGAGCCCACTTCTAATGCGCGCTAATTCTTAAGTCTAAAAGCACAAAATAAACATCATTTCCGCACTTCTTGGCCTTTAAACAAGGTTAACAATTATCCGCTTAATTAGATGCCTCTTGAACATGAAAAATACAGAAAGAAATGAACGCGATTACCTTTCTGAAACAAAAAAGAGCCCTTCACACGGAGCGCCTTGATTAAAAATGTTAATAAGAGGAAGCGCTTTCTTAGGCAGTGCTATGCTTATCGGTCCGACAAATTCATTCTGAAACGAAGGATTTCTTCATTAGTATAGCGCGAGATAAGCTGTGAAAACGAATTATTCTATTGGGATCAAATGTGTTTGCCTAATATGTATATGTGTATCGCTGAGTTCTAGAAATTCAATAAGAAAATTGTAAGAGTCAAATGAGAGGGTTTAGTGCAGCTTCTAGCAGACAGCGCGAAAGAATTCTAGTTTCTTCCTCTAAAATGTGCTAATCGAGAAAGTCCCTGGTGTACAGATACGATTATATACTCCAATGTAAATTTACAACCACTGCCGCGTTAACGACCATGTGCGCTAATGCGGTGCCAATGTTTGAATGCTGAATGTTTTTGAAACAAATGAACAAGCTGCACACGTTGACATCTAGTGTACCTGCTTGAGTGAACGATCTGGTTCAATCTCTCAAAAGAATATACGTTTTATAGGAGATGCGACATAGTGAACAACTCTGGATGAGCGATATTTTATGTCACATGGAATTCCGCAACACACACTAGCTGTAAGTACAACGCATTATTTATTCGTAGCCACCTCCGTTTCAATTCTGCCTGCGAAGCTGGAAACCAAACCCGCGACCTCTTGCTCGGAAGAAATTCGGTTTGAGCCCCGGTGGTTGGTCATAACCGTCGCCTATATAGTAAAGCTGCAAAAGCACTTCTATGTTTGTGCTAAACGCACTCTGTTTGATGTAAGATCACTGTAATTTACGTTGAAGTGACAGGCAGCCCGTCGAGGTATGGAGTGTGATAAAAATCCTTCGTTACGCCGCCATGTCAGCCTTCTCTAGGGCGTGTCAAAGCCGGCGCGGGTTAAGTAGATACCCGCATATCTTCACTGATGTGTACAGAGCAGCTGGGTTAATTCAAACGAGCTTTTCTTTCCCCTGCAACTCAATAAACACAGTCTTCGTAGGACTTCCTCATGTATTGTGCTTTCGCTAGATTTTCTTTCGCCTGTTCCGGCTGCAAATGATTGAGCTGGCGCTCGAGTTTCACCATACTTTCTGGGAATAAAAAATTGGAGGACACCTAACCCCTTGCAGTTGTGAATGCGAAAGCATTTATGTCCAATTGAACGCCGCTAAGCGGTGCTGTGAGTTACGAACTCCTCGCGGGCAAGCGAGCGCGCTTGGCCAACGCCTCCTAGATAGCCCAAGGCCGGTGCACTTCGATCCATGACGTCATGCTACCTTGCCATACTGCCATAGAATCTAATGGGGACGCTCCCTAGCAAGTCGCGGCACTTTTGAAGTCACAGCTTTCGCCACGTTGGGCTCGGAAGTGGAAATTTTGGTCCAAGCAGCATGATGGTTTAGTCCAATGGGCAAGACACTCGGCTTCTGAGCGGGGCTCGTATGTGGAAACACACTATCGCAAGCGTTCTCTCTTTCTAATTTATTCTGTTTTTTTATACAATAATTTCGTTGTAGCGATTGCCGAAGCAAAGTTAGAACACAGGCGGGAGCTTGCGTGGATAAGGAGCGCGCGTATAACACAGGCTTCAGGGAGCGAGAGCGACGGTGACGTGGCGTCGCGACGGTGCTCTCTTCCCTCATGCAGCAGGTGGCGCGCCAGTGCCATAGCAGCTGTTCCCTTTTCCACACTATGCTCAGTACAGGTGCGTACGTGACATGACGTTGCAGCCAATGGGAATTTAGATGCTGTTTCGCTACTACAGACGCCGGCTTTCTTGGTCAGCGAGCCATTTTGATGCTTTCGCATCAATAAAGTCGCCACAGTTCACTATGCTTGCTTTCTGCGGCACGCGATACTTGGTTTCGAAGAATCGAGAGCTACTGGGACAAGTGACATTTAAGGAAATAAATGAAATTATCATGGTACCGAAATGTTATAAACCGTAGAAGGACATCGAGCGTGTACCTTTTCTAACATTAAGAGATAATTTGCAAGTTTTCGAGGAGTTACAACGTACGAGTGTTGTCGAAAACGCATGACAGTGACATTGACAAGAACTTTATTAGAGTGTCCTGAGGAACTTGACTGGGGGGAACTGAAGGCTCCCCAATCAAGTTGGTGGCTCCGCCCACGACGGGACAGGGAGGTGGTGACTCGCCGCGGCGTCGTGGGCTCTCTGGACGACCGGTAGTTGGTTCGTGAAATCCGAGCTCGTCAGCATGTGAAACAAAAAATTTTGATTCGAAGGTTGTTGCAACTCCTTCCTCATCAAAAAGCAAAAAAGTAAGTGGAAGAAAAAACAAAATAATTTAAAATAACCAGCCCCTCCACTACCGGAAAATGGGGGTAAGCGAAGCTTGCCCTGCGTGCACGTAACCTTCGTCACGGTTAGGTAGCCCACAGGCGCCGGATTGCTTCGGCCTCCCTATTCCTCATTTTGGGATCTTCTTTTCGTTGCTGGCGGATTGCCTGGGCAAGGACGGATCTAACTTGTGGATAGGCGCGCCGACGGCGAGCCCTTTCACGGGTGAGTTTTCGCCGCCGCTCATCGAAGGTTGCCTATTCCTCAGGGGAACACACAACGTGTGGCCGCCCCGTCCGTTTTCCGAGACCAAACTGAACGGAAACGAAGCCGGCGCAGAGCGCGCGAAACCCTTTCCTTCCCTTTTTCTCTCCGGCTGAAGTGAAACAGCTCTAATTGGTTGCGCGCGTGGAGTGTGCGCGCGCCTGTGTAACGGGAATCCTTGCTAGTGACTCACGCTCCGCACCGGCGCAGCTGTCAACTCATCAAACCGCCCTTTCCCGCAGCTGCTCTGCTCTGGGAGCAACTGTATTTTTTCTTTGTGTGACCACGACAACGTCACGGCAGCTTGGGACCGAATACAAGCTTCGCATGCATAATTCAATACAAATCACCTTTACTATCTTCCCCCTAACTCAATTGTGAGGCAAAGGGTTGATCTGAACCAAGTCTAAGACACTAAGAAAGAAGCAGACTGTTATAGAAATCTTTTTATGGAATAAACGCCCAGACCTTTCCACTGAAAACTGTGCTGATCGATATGTATGCCATTCGCGTATACAAAAGTACCTATTTATAAGTAAATTGAATGAATGCTTTATTTGTCCCAGTCAATTAGGGAATAGACGTCTGGGACCAGTTCCTAATTAGGGAATATACAATTAAAATGGACATTAAGGAGATCTGGGGCCAAGAAAACGAACACAGGCTTATATCATACAGGAGCGGCCCACAGACATAGTTGATATCAAAAGGAAATGGTAAAATAATATGCCGCAAGGATACGCACACATATGTAAAATAGATGGGAAGGAAAGATCTAAAACAAAAGGGCACACAAGAAAAACGCAACCAAATCAGGTATTCGGCAACAGGATATACAGATCAAGCAAAAATCCAAATGGTTGTGAGTTCAACGAGAGAACGATTGCGCATGGCCAATGAAATAGCGGAAGAACCTTCTATGTATCTATTACTTTACATATATACCTATTCATCAATTTTGTTTGCGGTTACATTATAATTCCTTTTTCTTATTCTTATATGTAACTACCTGATTCTTGGCCAATACCCCAGAGTGGGTATGGGCCAGTAACGTCTAGGCTCTGCACCTACATGTACTACACTTCTCCCAGGGTGAGTACAAAGCCATATTATACATATTCGTAGTTACTAGTCCTGACAAGAATTACCCCCAAAAAAGTTGTGACAGGACAGAGCACTGTAGTTTCCGTTAGTCTTGTTAGCGCTAGTAAATATTTTTCAGTAAATGCACCAACATTAACTAGTCCAACTTTCTGCAATAATTACCCATAGTATACAGATTAATCATCATCATCATCATCATAGTGACTTCATCCTCATGCACCCAATATATATATAACGATACTTTTTTTCAGTTCTGGCATTATCTACACCGCACTTCCATCGGACAGTGCCCGCCGTGAGCTTGTGTTATAAGTGTGTGGGCGCACTATCAAAATACGGCAAGCCCAACTCAAATATTTTTTTTTCTGCTGAGCGCAGTATGATTGTTTTGAAGCATCTGTCCTTTCTTCCGGCTCATGCAAATACCGCGTACTTTAATTTACCTTAAAGAAAACTAAAAGAAACGTTGCACACGTCTCTAGATCCTTGGCTGATCAGCAGCAGTGGAGACGTGCTTCTGTTTCGGGGTACACTCATTTAATGATAGTCTGACTGCTCTCAATATATATATATATATATATATATATCGCTATATATATATATATATATATATATATATATATATATATACGTCGCTATTCCCCTTTTTTCTGTGTCTGTGTTTGCTTGATAACATAGCACATATTGAGCGCATATCGACGTTTTGTTGTGACGTGGCGATTGGTTCTTACAATTCATTTCTGTACGTTTTTTTGTATCTTATATGTTTGCAATCGCCATCGGTCTATACACGTGTCAGCTATCCTTTGAACGATTCGGATGTATTTTGTTCGCCCATTTTATTCGTTTTTCATGTTAACGTATCTTCATTTGGTTGATAAGCGCATGTATATTAACTGTACTGACACCATGCAATGCATTCTGATGAAGGCCGGACCCCGGCGGAAACGTCAATAAACCGCTTCACACGCGCGTCTACTTCACTGTTTATATATATATATGTATATATATATATATATATATATATATATATATATATATTTAAACATTTCAGGTGCCTTATTTAAAGGTAGCCTAAAGTTTAGACTACCTTTTCTGATATCGCCTGATTCTCGGCCCTCTTCCCATTAGTGGTTATGCGCCATACTTCCTCATGCTATAATTTACATCAACGACCTCCACCGCATTCCTTCTTTGCTTTTTCTTTAAATATCTGGTTTCTTCGTAAGGGTCACCCCATATTTACGCATTCCTTACTTTGATATCTGATAAATTTTTTTGTATATTTACTTGCCTTGTTCTTTTGTGGTAACACCACCCCATTGTTCACCTAGACCTAGTGGGATTTTATCATTTTTGTAGAAGATCATCATCATCAAAAACAACAACAACGACCTCAATAGCTCGGCGAAGCGGGTCTAATTCGTTGAGGAAGCCAGCCGTAGGGGAATCGGGAAGAACAGGATGAAGAATGTGTTGCCCGTAGAGGACGCCCAGCCCAGGGACCCGGACACAGCGGCTGTCAACAGCATTGTTACAGCGGGAAACCCACAGTTTCGTGCTCCCGTAGTGGCGGGCCGCGCTTCCAGACACAGCAGCCAGAATAGCGAGGCGCAGGACAAGAAGATCCATGCGAACCACGACAAAAACTGGGACAGCAAGCCCCTTCTCAAGACCGAGGATCCCACAACTAATGTGACGTTGGCAACTACGAGAGGACCTAAGCTGCCTGATCCCAAAGCCGTGGGCCGCGTAGCCGGGCAGCGTGCGATCCGCACTTTGATGGAAGCTTTTGAGGAGGTTCGCCACATCTATGCGGAGGCAATAAAGGTTTACGCTAACGCCGTGGAGTTGTACTGGCACGCTGAAGCTTTGGAGGGTCTCGGGTTGTCCCGGATGGCAGAAGCGGGCACGAGGGCGGGTCAACAAATTTTGAACGACGTACGGGCAGCTTACTATGCACCGGTCATTGCGGAATGCTACGGGGCGATCCCTGGAGCTAGTCGACCTGATTCGATGAGGCGGACGATCTTCAAGGAGCCCAGAAATCGCAAGAGAAAGAGGGAAAGGGAGCCTTTGGAACTGTCAAGCAAGCGCGTACGACGTGAACTTCCAGCTTGCCTGCGTGCTGGATGAAGAAAAGATAACATTATTCATTGCATCAGGCCTTCATTGTTGGTTTATTGCCTGTGAAGTGTTAAATTCGGGGACACATGCTTCTAGAAGATAACGAATGACAACGTGAAAATTCCTGAAAAGGAAGCGGGCAATGACAACATTCAAGAAGCCTAAATGTTGTTATCGATCGGCTAGGATCGACAGGCAGCTGACATCGTCCTCTCGAGGTTCAACCCTGGAAATCACCACGGCGAAAAATTGTGGGCGCCAGTGACACTTTTGCTTCTCATTACAATCACCCGGAACTGTGTTGGGTTAAATTAGTGAGCGGGCATCACCTGTATCAGTAGTGCCGTCGACTTTCGTATGACAGGAGAGACAGCCTGCTGTAGCCGTTGTAGCTGAAGGTGCGGCAGCCGCTAACACCAATGCAGTGCATGACGCAGTGTCGGTGAAACAAATAACGGAAATTGTGAGGTCATCGAACTAACCGAGTTGGCCATGGCTGGTGCTCCCTGTTTGTTACTCGCCAGTCCTCAGCAGTCGGCATTACTCATACGGCGTGTGTTTTTGTAGAAATTTACAAGCTGAAAAGGTCGGCTTGGTTGTTACACTTCATGCTTACTTATGGAACTCCTATACTATAACAGTTCTTAATAAAAAAAGCATTGCCTTTTATTGCTTTAGTACCATCCAACCCCCCGATAAATTCCATCTAACTGTGCTTTCTTCCACCATGTTATTCGCTGCGTTGAAGTTAAAGAAAAGGCGTGTGCAAGCAATATATATTTTAATTACAATTTGTCACCGTTATCACACTGTTATGGTAACGGTGCGATACTGTATTGCTTGCACTGTATTATTTCAACAGAGATACACATACTCAGTAGCATGCAATTCGTCCACAGCATTTTTTTTTTCTTCAGCTTGTCTGAAAGCTCCGCCAGAAAGTGCAAGGAAGGTATTTTTATTACGATGGATGTGCTTTGTCCTACCTTGTGAGGTACAGTCGACCGTTACTTTAACAGCACCGCGCGAGCGTCCCCTGGCCGGCCTGTCAGTGCATTCTAACGGCGCGAAGCCACGATATCAGCAAGAGTAGCGCATGCGCACGAAGTTCACTCGAAGCGGAAGTTTTGTCTGCTAGGCTCTTCCTACCAGCATGGCCACTCTGGTCAGTGAGCACGACACAGCTCCTGGCACGATTAATTTGGCGCAAGCTTCCCGGCTTACTTGGAGAATGCAGGAGCGTGTGCCACCAGCTTGCGGTCTTTTCCTTTGTTTTTTTTTTTGCTTTTTTATCGCGTGCTGCACTAGCGCGCATGCATAGGAAAATGAACAAGATGCGCAAAGCTACAATGCAACTGGATCGTATCTTTTTTTGTGCGCTTTGTTCATTATTCTACCGTGCATGTGGACTACAGCGGCATATGTTATAAAAAGATGCGTCGGGGTTTCCGCGCACTTGCTGTCTCCGATAGTCAGGGAAGCTTCCACTGATTTATTCGCGACAGGCGTGGTATGATGGCTGTGGGAAGAGCCTATCCGATGAAACTTGCGCTTCGAGTTAACTTGGTGCGCATGCACTATACTCTTGCTGATCTCGTCGCTTCGCGTCGTTAGAAAGCGCTGACCGGCCGGCCTGTCGAGAGTGAGATAAAACGTTATTATGTCCTTGATGGGGTTCAGGGGTGGCGGGAGTCGGGAGACTAACCCCCAATCCCCCCCTTCCTCAGACGGCGGCCAGTCCTTGCTTTCTGGCGGCGTCTTCGGCCATCCGGATGGCCCAGAGCTGCTCCTCTGGGTCCAAGCTGAGCAGCAATGTCTCCCACTGCTCGGCCGTAGTTATGATGCACGTGTTACTGCGGCAGGTGTTGGTGGGTGAGGCTTTGGGGCATTGCCAGATAATATGATCGAGGTCAGCGCGGGCCTCGCACGCTTTGCAGAGTGGGGAGTATGCATCAGGGTACATGCGGTTGTAAAGCACGGGGTTCGGAAAAGTTCGTGTCTCAAGGAGTCGCCAAGTGGTGGATTGAGACTTATTCAGTGTTCTGTGTGCTGGGGGGTAGCGTAACCGCTCTCTGCGGTAGTGCAGGAGAATTTCTCTGAACGTGACCATTCGGTCCCGCGCGTGACCGCGATGCAGAACACAGGGCTGGTCGGGATCGGAAGACGCAGGCAAAAGATGATGCGCCCGGTGTGCGAGAGCTCGGGCGGCATCGTGTGCGGCTTCGTTTCCAGCCAGACCCGAATGACCAGGGGCCCAGATGGTCTGCACGCGGCGTTGCCTTGAGGGAGGAGTGCCAGAGAGAATCTTCTGCGCTTGGGGTGCTATCAATCCTCTTGTGCAGTTACGAATGGCCGTTTTTCAATCGCTGATGATGCAGTGTGCAATGGTAGCCGCGTAGGCCAAAGCGATGGCCGTTTCTTCTCCTACTTCGGGTTGCGTGGTGAGTATTGATGCGGTCGCGGTGAGGCAGCTGTCGACAATCACTCGGTACTGTTAAAGAACCGCTCGACTGTACGGCTGTCGTATTTTTCAGCTATTAGGAGAAAGTGAGAAAAGTACTGCGCAAGACCATCGATATATCCTTAAAGTTTTAAGGCCAAACTACACGTACGCTTGAAGGCGCGCGATGCTTCACACCAGTGCGCTGGCGCATGCGTAGCTGGCGTAGGACAGCTTGTATGCGTCGAAGCACTGCACGAGGACAGGCATGTTCTCCAGACATATGTTGGTCCCCTGACTGCCTCACAAAAATAGGAAACGATATCTACCAAAGCAAAAATTGTTCGCTAAATGGACATGGGCTAACGCGTGTGTTGTACGTTCAATCCGCCATTCTAGCGATGCACGGCAACCGGAAGGCGCGCGTGCGCGAGTGCTAGCGCACCGGCAAGCGTACGTGTATTCTGGCCTTTCGCAAATTTCTTTGATTAAAGAAATAGTTTTGTTTTTCTTTGCTGTAATTATTATATTCCATAATATTGTCCTCGTCACTTTCTTTAAAATCTAGCTGTCCATTCATCTAATGTCGCTTCTTAATTGTACAAGACTTCTCAAATCACAATTTTTGGTTTTCCAGCTGTTCGTTTTATTACAGCAGTCATGATTGCCTTTTTCTGCGTTTCTTACAGCCAACCGGTGGTTGGCGTTTTTCTTATTGTGGGTACGTGCCATGTTTAAATTATCGTCATCATCATCGGCATGGAGTTTAAAGACGACAAAGACGACCGAAGAACGGGCAGGGGTGGCGCGCCGTCGTCCGGAGTACAGCCAGCTCCGGAGAAACCATTGGGCAAGGAGCGGCGGGATGGGCGCGAGCCGTGGTTCCAGTGAGAAGGCAAAGTCCCAAGACAAGTCAAAGGAAAAGCCAATGGACAAGCCCAAGGACAAGGACCATGTTCCCAAGAAGGAAACGGCCGCTGCAACAGGACAACAGCCGAATCCCTTCCACCTGGGCTTCGGGGTTGTCGCCCCTGTGTTCAAGGCTGCCTACGAGGGGGTCAAGGCGCTGTGCACACGGTCAGTGACCGCGTCTGTAGCTGCACCAAGCACGAACGGCCAGGTGGACCAGCCTCCAGCAGCAACCCCGTCAACCACCTCGTCATCGATGGTCGCCAGAGGCGGTGTAGCGGTTCGCTCCCAAGTTACGAGCTCTACCTTGGGTGTCAATCCACCTGCCGCTGTGAGTTGGTTCAAGCCTTTGCCTTTCTCCTCGTCCATATGTACCACTTCAGCGATCCGGCCTGTAGCTGCTCAAACCACGAATGGCCACTTGAACCAGGGTGAGTCTCCTGCAGCAAACACAGAAATTGCCTCTTCATCGGGAATTGCCGGAGGCGGTGTGGAAGTACGCTCCCAGGTTGAGAGCTTTGGTGTAGGTGCTAACCCGCCAGCTGCTGTGGATCTCTTCACCGGTTTAGCTTTCGCCTCACCCAGTTGTACATCAGCAACCTCACGTGTGCCGAACACGATGTTCCAGGTGAATCGGAGTGAGCTGGACCAGCTTCCAGCAGTAAGCATGGTAGCGGCCTCATCATCGAACATCAACAGAGGCGGCGTGGCGATTCGCCCACATGCTAGCAGCTTTGGCGTGGGTGCCAACCCGCCGACCGCTGCGAATTGGCCCAGGAAGTTCTCTTTAGCTCCAGCCCGTTCCAGCGTGCCGGTCAAGATGGGAGGCAGCTTTGGCGTGGGTGCCAACCCGCCGGCCGCTGTGAATCGGCCCAGGAAGTTCTCTTCAGCTCCAGTCCGTTTCAGCATGCCGGTAGAGATGGGAGACATCGAGCACCCAGAGAGCACGAACAATATGGCAAGCACCGGGAAGGGGAAAGGGCAAAAGAGGAAGAAGAAGCACCAGGGTGTGGCGCAGCAAAGTAAGCATGCAAAAGACGATCTGCCTTGAGATGCGCGGGCGCAGCCTGTCACGACTTACCGCACTCAACCAGAGCGTGTAACGGGCGGTTCTTCAAATCAGCTGTGCTTGTACGGTGTTGTGATGTGTCAAATTCGTAGAACTTCTTCAGAAACGGTCGCTACAAGACCACTAGACGAGAATCGTCAAAGTCATAAACAGTGCCGGAAGAGGTGATGCTCGCTAATGTAAAATACCCAAGGGTAGTTCAGCCACTGCTGTGTCATTGTCAACCATAGCCCGCGTATATTTATTTCCGCAAGTTTCCCAGCCTTTCATCATTTGTGACCTTGCCAAACGGTACTATGAATCAGGGACACCACAGCCTTGAATATGCCACAAATGTTGGAGTACATGCTACTCCCGAAGGTTTCCAGAGCGATATGCTGCTACTACTCATGGCACGGCCCAAGAACTTACCATTCGTCAAGGACGACGCAGTATGGTGAAAGATATTGTTCCTACAATAAATGAGTTGCTTAAGAGCATCCCGATTCTAAATTGTGGATGAGTTTTCTTCGGGCACGTTGGTTTGGGATGGGGCTGCACATTCTCAGAAAGGCTAGTTGAAAGAAGTGAACGACAGTTTAGAAGGCCTTATATGAGCAATTGCAGTCCGGTCCGCATAGGCCTGTCTATGTTAATTTGTATTCAGCCGCTCAGCGGAAACGATAGTGCACGTTCGCATCATACTTCTGCTGGCAGCAAACGGCAGAACGCTGCCCCACTGCCGAGCGGACTGAGCGGAACATGACGGTTCGACGGCTTGGCTTCTTTGGTGCTTTGCAGTGAAGCTGGCTGTGCACCACTTGTGTCTCTAGCCGCGTTTACACTTGTGCGACAGTAGCGCACCGCAGTGCGTAGCGCAGAGCAGGGATGCAATATGACAGCGTTCGCAAGTGGCGCATCGCCCTTCGTGCGAAACTGACCGGAACCTACTCCCGGCGAGTGCGTTTTCCCGCTGAGTGGAGGAGAGGCACACGCCGGCTCAGTCCTCGTTCTCTCTCGATGCGATAGGCCAGCGTTTGCATGCAGTGCGTGAGTCTACTTACACGTTTAGATGTTCAATCTCCTGGTACATTACACTATTCGTCTTCCTTGCGCATTACGATAAGAAGCCAACGACCAAAGATGTCAACGACCACATAGGGGAAACTACTTGTACTTACTTAGTGAATTAAAGAAATGATAAATTAATGAAAATATGGTAGATGAAAAGACAACTGACCGGAGGTGGGATACGAACCCACGCTTTCGCATTACGCGTCCGATGCTCTTACAAATTGAGCTACCGCGGCGCCGTTTTCCCATCCTATTTCTGGGGCACTTACGAGTATGTTTTCACTGCTAGGACTGGCCCTGGGAGTGTAAGCCAGCGCCGTTTACGTGGATCTGGTGCGCTATTAACTCAATGTGATGCGTCACCGCCGCATTCACGTGAACGCGATTTCTGAAGGAGACGCTTATCGAAATTGCGAAATCAGCGCAGTTCTCTGCAGTGCATCGGCGCGTGAAATGTGAGCGGAGCCGATTTCTGGCGACGTTCAGATAAAAGGGTGCTGCTGGTTCGGGCTAGTTGGTTTTCTATGAGGCTCTTGTGGTGCAGCGCGAAGCTGGACAAAGGACACAGAATAACATATGCAGATCCCTCGCAATGTAGGAATGGATGTAAGTTTTCTATGCTGTTTGCTTTGGCTGACGATAATTAGCGGTAATGTTGGCGGCGAATGTGTAATTTCTTCAGCGTTTAGTCCAATACGAGAGTGGTGACTTGATGTCAAACGTTACCTTGCATGCACCACTGCTGTTTGTTTGCGTAGTCCACAAAACACACAGGCAGACGTGTTTTCTTCAGGCATTGCTGTGCATCATTGTTCATATTCTCTGATATTGGAACAGTATCATTGCCACACATGGCTCATCGCATCGTGGCAGAAGTGTTCAACTTTAATTTAATTATGGGGATCCAGGTATTTCAATTCATTTTTACAGAACTGTACGTATACTTTGTATAGATACATACACGGTCTGCACCGCGTTTCGCTGCGTAGCGAAGACGCTCTTGCTCCGCACGACGCTTCTTTCGGGCCTGGATGTCCTCGACGCTGAGTGCACGCTTTGGAGTCATTTTGCTGGCGCGTGTTTACGTGCTCCTTCTGCATACGTGGTCAGCGCGCTGTTGAGACGCTAGTTCGAAGCGCTCTTCTCAGGCTATGAACTATGGTAATGTTTACACTATCACAGCTCTGCACGCGACCTCCCCAGCCCAGCACCTGCATTTTTTGTCACATAGTAAAGCAAGCATCGCATGTGCCATGGGCAAAAACTACGCACCTCGGCCCGTGGTGGCGCCGGAAGGGATGGATGGATGGGTGGTTGTTATGAGCGTCCCCTTTGGAACGGGGCGGTGCGTTACGCCACCAAGCTGTTGCTATTATACTGCCTAATGTCCTATTAACTCTCACAACAAAAATTTCTGATCCCCTATTGCGAACTTTGCTTTTGTACGTCTCCGTTTTTTGTCGTTTCCCTACTTTTCTTCCACCAATCTTCCAATCGCCTCTTACTATTCTCTATTGCGGACATGTTTACTTTGCCACTGCTCTCGCTGAACCCTAAGGGCTTCAAGGAGGCCAGTGGTGCCTAAATTGACTGCTGGGCACACGTCTTCACTTTCTAATGAAAATAAAACGTGCCCCATTATTTCCCTAGCTTTACAGCAGCAAGCACATGCTTATTCTTCCTTCTTATATCTTGCTTTACAAGTGCATGCTCTAAGGCATCCTGATCTCACTTCGAGAAGTATGAAAAGGCCGGGATTGATGGATGGATGGATGTTATGAGCGTCCCCTTTGGAATGGGGCGGTGGGTTGTGCCACCAAACTCCAGCTATTAAACTGCCTAATGACCTACCTAGGTTAAACAATGAAAAAAGAAAAAAAACACTGTGAACTACCACGCCCAAATTTTCTGATCCCCTATTGCGAACTCTGCCCTTGTACGTCTCCGTCTTTTGTGGTTTCCTTACTTCCACCAATCCTCGAATCGCCTCTTACTAATGCCTATTGCGGTCATGTTTGCTTTACCACTGCTCCCGCTGAACCCAAGGGCTTCAAGGAGGCCAGTGGTGCCTAAATCGACCGCTGGGTAGACGTCTTCACATTCTAATAAAACATGCTCCGTTGTTTCCCTAGGTTTACCGCAGCAAGCACATGCTTTTTCTTCCTTCTTATATCTCGCTTTAGAGGTGCGTGTTCTAAGGCATCCCGATCTCGCTTCGAAAAGTAATGAGCTTCCCTTTTAGTTATCATAAATCGTTTCTTTCCCGATTTTGTTTTTCCTCTGAAGTAGTTACTCACGGCAGGTTTCTTTTCCCTAGCTTGCCGCCACCCATGAGATTATTTCAGCTTCTCTGACTTTCCGCTTGACCTTCTTTGTTGCTGTGTTGCCCACCCTACAAGCCGCATACTTGCTGGTAAGCTTCCTAGTTCTTTTCCTTCACTGTGAATCAGTGTTTTTCCTGTACAGATACCTGAACACTCTTCCAGCCCATTTACTTTCTTCCATATGCCTCAACCGTTCTTCATACTCAATTATACTGCGAGCTTCCCTCACTTCAAAACTAGTCCAGCCCATATCACCCTGCGCAGCTACATTTGTAGTCTCCCGTGAGCACCCAATGCGAGGCGACCCACTGACCTTTGGTTACCGTCGAGTCCTGATTGTACCCCGGATTTAAAGCAAACAACCGCATTTCCAAAAGTAAGTCCTGGTACCATTACACCTTTCCACTTACCTTGGAGGACCTCGTACCTATTGTATCCCCATAACGCTCTGTGCTTCATTATGGCTGCGTTTCTCTTCCCCTTTATTGTTATGGTTTTTTCTTGTGTTTCCATATACCTATTGCCTTCGTTTATCCATATACCAAGGTATTCATATTCAGTTACCCTAGGTATTTCTTGGCCCTGTATCTCCACTGTCTGTTCACTGTTTTCATTGAATACCATAACGCCTGATTTTCTAACAGTAAATTTCAAACCTAAATTGTTGCCTTCCTGTTCACAGATATTAGCCAGACGTTGCAAATCACTTTGCTTGTTAGGTAGCAACACAATGTCGCCCGCATAAAATAAACCTGGGAGTTGCTGCTCTACTACTGTACCCGCCTGTTTGTATTAGAGATTAAACCCGATATTACTTCCTTCTAGCACCCTCTCCATCCTCACCATGTACATCATAAACAACAGTGGGGATAAAGGGCACCCCTGCCTCAGTGTCTTCTTGATATGAACTTTCTCCTCGCTCCTCATCCCTTCCCATTCAACGCAAACGGTATTTTCTAGGGTAAATCTCTCTCAAAAGCTGTAGACAATCGTTACCTAAGCCTTCCCTTCCCAGAATATCCCACAAAATGTCGCGGTCTACATTGTCGTAGGCTCCTGTAATGTCTAAAAAGGCCACATACAACGGTCTGCTTTCTGCTTTTGATATTTCAATACACTGAGTAAGAACAAACAAGTTATCATCCAAACGCCTACCTATTCTGAAGCCATTCTGAAGCTCTCCCAAAATGCCATTGTTCTCTGCCCATGCTTGAAGCTTTAATTTGATTGCCTGCATTGCTAGCCTGTATATTACCGATGTAGTGGTCAACGGTATATACGAGTGAATTGTCTTTTTCCCCTTACCTTTATAAATTAAATTAATTCTACATTGTCGCCAACTGTCAGGTATTCGTCTATCTTTTAACGTTTTTTCCACTGCTTTCACCAGAGCTTCCTTACTTTTTGGTCCTAGTTCATTTATCAGCCTAAGGGGAACCTCGTCTAGCCCTGTGGCTGTGCGCTTAGGAATTTTCTCTTCCGCTTTCTTCCAGTTTAAATTTGTCAGCACCAGCTCCTTTTCCTCTTGGGTCTCTTTCATGCTCTTGTTTCTTCAAACACAACCTCGTCATTGCCTTGGAAAGATTTGGCTCTTACTTTTCGGATGTAACTTATCGCCGCTTCTCCTTCCAGTCTGTTTTCATATTCGTCTAGGATATGTTGCTGTATTGTTGTTGACTTCCTGCCTAATAATACTATGTCGTTCCAAAATATTCGAGGTGCAGCCTTCTTTCTCTCACGTATTTCTGACAGCCAACGTTCACTTTCGCCTTTTAATTTTGCTTGCACCAGTATTTGAACCATAGACTTTTTCTCCCGGTATATTTCCCATTTAATGGTTACTTCATCCTGCGGCAACTGCGCCTTCTTTGCCTGCCTGTGCTCTCCAGATTATTTCTGTCATTCGGTGATCGCTTCTCGTATCTCCTTGTTCCAGCAGCTTTTCGGTTTCGTTTTTCCTATCCAGCGAACATGTTGTTTCTCTTTCCGTATTTCTGTCCTTTTTACACTCAGAAATCAGAAATCATTTTTTGTCCACACAGCTCGCGACTGGAATGACCTTCCCTGTCACTTAGCACAAATCCCTGATCCAGCCCATTTCAAGACTGCCATCGAGGAAGCCATGTCATCGTCATGATTCTCATGTAACATTCATTGTTAACCGCCGTTCTTGCGCCCACCCCTCATGTAATGTCCCGCCAGGGACCCTTGAGGTTCAAATAAATAAAAATAAATAAATAAACTTAGAAGCTCACCATATTCCCACTCTTTACTTGGCCACTTGCCAAGTTCTTCCTCAACTCTAGCGACTATATTTGCTATTTCTTCAGTGTTCAAATTTGGACTGGCCATTCTGCTCTCCTTGCTCTCTTTCCTAACTACATATCCCATTTTCAAGATGATGCGGTTTTGCTCACTCCCTATCCTGCTAAACCCTTTCTCATCGATGACCATTTCTCTCAACGTATCATGAATTCCTTCTGTCATCAGACAGTAATCAATGGTCGATTGCCGGTTTCCCACTTCCCACGTGATCTGTCCTTCATACTTAGACCCTGTATTCACGATAAGGAGGTTAACGATAACGGAATGCACGGAGGCGAGCGCCATCTGGTGGTGTTGCAAAGCCCCATCGGCACGCGCGGAAAGACCATCGCGGCAGCGCCAGGGGGGTCGGGAGAAGCGCCAAAAATAGAAGCTTCGCTTTAAAACGCGGACAAACGCTTTCGACAAGCTGAAACTGTTTTATGATAGACACCTCAAATGGCCATGGCCAGCGTTTCTAGTGGTTCCGAATTTGACATTGAGAGTCTGAATGCCGATAGTGGTTTATTAGCACCAATTTCAGCTCACAGCTCTGGTTCCTTAACGGTTGACGTCGCGGAAATGACTGCACCTGACATCACCTCGGCACAGGCCATGGACATACGTCTCCTGCTTCAATCGTACAGTGACATCTCTGATTTTGGCGACGGGCCAAACATCTGTTGTTCACCACCGTATAAAGACTGGAGACACGAATCCTACTCGTCGGCGTCCCTATCGTGTATCGCATGCTGAACGTCGAGTCATCCAATCGGAAGTGGACAAAATGCTCCGCAAATGAGTCACCGAGCCATCAGCCAGCCCTTGGGCTTCGCCTGTCATCGTTGTGAAAAATAAAGATAGCACCTGGCGTTCTTGCATCGACTATCGCGACTTACGCAAGATCACGCTAAAAGACGTCTACCCACTACCACGCAACAATGTCGCCTTAGACTGCTTGCATGGAGCTAAATATTTTTTCTTCCATCGATATTCAATCCGGCTACTGGCAGCTTTCAGTTGATGAAATGGACCGCGAGAAGAGGAATTTCATCACGCCGGATGGCCTATATCAGTTCAAAGTCATGGCCTTTGGCATATGCAATGCTCCTGCGACATTTTAACGTATGATGGACTCTCTTCTACGAGGCTACAAATCGACCACCTGTCTTTGTTACCTTGAAGACGTTAGTGTTTTTTCTCCCACGTTCGGCAGTCATATTACCCGACTCTCTGCCATTCTTGCGGTTTTCCAAAAATCCGGCCTGTAACTGAACTCCCCGAAGTGTCAATTCGGGTGCCGTCAGATTTGGGACACGTCGTTGACGCATCCGATGTTCAATCAGATTCGGAAAAAGTTCGTGCCGTACGCAGTTTCCTTGTGGCGCGTACTGCTTCTGACGTACGCTGCTTTGTCGGCCTTTGTTCCTACTTTCGCCGTTTCGTCAAAAACATCGCCGACGTTGCTTGGCCTTTGACGGATCTTCTAAATAGGAACACGCTGTTCTCATGGGGCCCTGAGCAAGCTTCTCACGCGTTCGCCGCTCCCATCGGGTTTCTGACCACCCCTTGCATACTTGCCCACTTTGATCCATCTGCACCAACCGAACTCCACACTGAAGCAAGCGGCCACGGCATCGGCGATGTTCTCACTAAAGAGCAAAATGGTATCGAGTGCGTGATAGCTTACGCCACCAGCATGCTGTCACCTGCCGAGAGAAATTACTCCATCACCGAGCGGGAGTGCTTGGTTTTAGTTTGGGCTGCCGCCAAGTGCCGGGCACTATTGTACGGCCGCACGTTTTCGGTAGTTGCAGACCACCACGAATTCTGCTGGCTGTCTTCCCTCCGGGACCCGACGGGACGGCTTGGTCGCTGGGCTTTGCTGCTCCAGGAATTTTCACTTATGTCACCCCGTGGATCCCCCTGATCCTGCTGCACTTGATCCGGCGACCTGCGTGATGGCTTTTACTGATATGACGGACATGCACGCTGAACAACCATACGACGAATCCTTACAGTCCATCATCGCCCGAGTGCAATCTGGCCGTGCCGCATGTTCGTGTTGCACGACGGCGCCCTCTATCGCCGCAATATCAACCCTGACCGCCTTGAGTTGCTCCTTGTCCTTCCTCGTGATCTGCGATCTATCGCTCTCGAACAACTTCATGATGCACCGACAGCGGGGCACTTTGAAGTTCTGCATACATACGACCGTGTACAACGCCGGTTCTTCTGGTCGGGTCTCTACCGCTCCGTGCGTCGCTATGTCGCAACTTGCGAATTGTGACAATGCCACCTGTCGGACGACTCCATCCAATTGAAGCTCTCTCTGAACCGTTCTTTCCCGTACGCTTTGAACTGCTTGGTCCTTTTCCAACGACGACCAGAAGGAATAAGTGGATCGCCGTCGCTACTGATTACACGACACGTTACGCGATAACAAAGGCGTTGCCGACTAGTTGCGCAACCGACGTCACCGATTTTCTCCTTCATGACGTTATTCTCCACGATGGTGCGCCTGGACAGTTATTTACAGACCGTGGCCGCTCGTTCTTGTCTCGAGTTGTCGACGACCTCCTCCGCTCTCGTTCCACTGAGCACAAGCTGTCCACCGCCTACCACCCCCAAACGAATGGTCTTACGGAACGTCTCAACCGAACAATCACAGATATGCTTTCGATGTACGTCTACAACGATCACCGCGACTGGGACGCCATGCTGGCCTACCTGACGGTCGCGTATAACTGGTCCCGACATGACACCGCAGAATATTCACCCATTTATGTTTTGTGTGGTCGTGACCCCACATTGCCGTTTAACACAATCCTCAATTTTGTGCCACATGTTGCAACTGAGTACGCTCGTGAAGTCATCGATCGTGCTCACATGGCACGTCAAGTCACCCGATCTCTTTTATTAGCCACGCAGCATATACAAAAACAGTGTTGTGACTGGTGCCATCGCGATGTTAAGGTCTCACCGGTGCTTGGGTGCTTCTTTGGTCACCATCCCCTGGGGTTGGCCTCTCCCAGAAGCTTCTCTCTTGCTACACAGGGCCTTATGAAGTCCTACGTCAAGTTAACGACATACATTACGAAATTTCGCCGCTACAGTTTGATGCATCCTCAAGTCCAACATCTGTTGACGTCGTGCACGTTTCGTGGCTGAAGCCATACTTCGCTCGCAATTCTTCGCCTACCATGCACCGACACGGCGCTTCACAACCCAGGGGTCCTGTTACGGAAGAATGAAAGAAGACAGAGGAAGAAGAAGATCGAGAGAGGCTGGCTGCTGCGTGTTGTTGGTAGTCAGCCATCTTATGTACTCTGACTCATCCTGTATATATATTGTAAATACAGTCTTTATATACTCCCAACATCCTCGTAACAATATAGCAGACGACTCCACCGATGGCTTATAGTAATCTGCGGAGTTGGGTTGAGAACCTGAGACTCCCTATTCGAGAAATAATGCGTCATACTGCGATGAACAGGACGCCGTCACTGCCTTGTATTTTGTACGACACGAGTCGTGAGTTGGTAAAATGCCATCGGCTGAAATGCATGGCTGGTTGCAGCATAGGTGTTTGAGTGAACTGCGTCGCGAAAAGCACATGAAAGTAGGATCAGCGGAGGTGATTGATTCCTGTGAATATATCATACCTTAACTTTCATCTTAGCTTGAGTACAGTGTATGTTATAGAAGCAAATTGTCTCTAAGCATGTCAAGCTATGTGTGAGGTATTCTGCAGATTTCGACTGTGTTCCACGCTTTGTGTGAACTATAGGCGCCGTAGTTGCTTTATGTTGCGCTGCTAAGCACGAGATCGCGGGATCAAATCCCGGCCACGGAGGCCGCATGGTGTGGAGGCGAAGTGCCAAACCACCCGTGTACCTAGATTTAGGTGCACCTTAGAGAAACCCAGGTGTTCAAAGTTAATCCGTAGTCCCCCACTACGGCATGTATCGTAATCAGATCGTGGTTTTTGCATGTAAGAATCCATAATTCTCTTTCTAGCGAATTTCTCAAGCAGCAATATTAAAATATCCCAACGTTAATAGATAGCGCTTGGCGGCGATTAACCGCAGAGATGCCATTTCAGAGCATTTGCGAGTGGCATTATTCATCACTTCCTGTTATCGCGGCGCGTATGTCTGTATCTCTTCCTTCCAGTGATCATCGCCTCAGTTATAGCCTGTTCACGCCATTGCTTTACAGCGAAGCTATTAAGAGAGTTCTCAAACAGTTCCGAAAACGTAATCGGCTCCAGAAAGGGCCGTGGGTTACAGTCCGCGGCCCTAAACATATATATTCTTCAGATTACAATGTTGAAATAAAGTGATTTGATTTGACTTAATCTGATTCTCCTGCGGCGGCGGCGTAGTCGGGATCCAATATCAAACAACTGCCAACGCAGAAATGGCACTGCATTACGGAGACATGGATGAAGGGAATAGTTATTACCTTTACTAATAACATCGTCATTAATATTGTTACACAAAGGAGCTGCTTTATCATTCCAAATGCCTAGCCAACTAGCGCTAGCTTCCATCACAGTAACCAAAGGAGCCTCCATCCAGGTCGTTGGTGAGAACGCACAGCCGGGCACTGGCGTCGGTGGAGTTGGCGTAGCGTATACAGGAACATGTGCCGCATGCAGCAGAGGATACGCAGGAGTGCTGAGCTCCGATATAGTGGACAACTTGTAAAGGCTCGGGTATAGCGAAGAAATTGCGCTGGGTCTATGGTGGAGTGTTTGCAAAGTAGGGTAGCCTCCGGGGCGGCAACAATCCAGACAGTAGACCTTTCGGTAGTTGTGTGAACTTCCTTAAACAGCTTAGTTTTTTTTTTGTACGAGTTGGTCAACTTGGCATGCAGCTGCGAAAGTTCCTGTTTTCTTTACGCTTATTATGATACTTACGGTAGTTTTTACGTGTAGATGATGTCGCTTGACATTAGTATTTATTTGATGATCGACCGAATTTAGCCAGCCTAGGTCTGTTTACATAACGCCTTACCTACTCAATAACACTTGTCGGGCCATTTGGTTCATACTGCGAGGAAATAAGTGTACAGCGTGAAATTCAACACAAGGACGTAGTCTGTGTTGAAGTTCATAAGTTTAATAGACGCGCCTATTCCTTGTGCATTTATACAAGGAACCCCGTGAAGACTCTTTTCATACTAGCTGCCTCAACTACATGTCTGGCTTTTTCTTAGCCCGCATTTGACCGCTTGTAACTCAAGCTCAAGCATTTGCGGCAAACTACAACGATCACAGAAATGTACAGCTCTCACACTGTTTTTCGTACTTTGGCGAGTTCTTTCGGGCTGGCAGCAGTCCCAGCTGCAGTCGGGCAATTACTCGCGGTTTCGGTTCCTCTGCATGCAGGAAGCACCCGAAGCACTTCGATAAGGAACTTGATGATCGTGCGGTCACATTAAACTAACATGCCATGTTGAACCTTCGATATTGATGAAAGGGGAAAATTCATGCAAAGGAAAGACGGTAAATACCATTCCATAACTGTTTAAGCATTAGAAGTAGGCGAAAACAACGAAAGCGCTCACTCTAAACAGGTAATCACTGGTCAGGAAAAATAAACAGTGTATTAGGCTGTCCTTTACATTCTGCTATTATCCTCTGTCAGTTGTCTTTGGTAAAGCACACACCGCTCGACCCACGCACAGCAGAGCAGTTTGCGCCACGGCATTCGCGAGATTGATGCGCGCGGCGTACACGGGGCCCAGTGTGGCCGCGTGTTTACCCGCAGGGGACACGAAAGGACTTCGCCGAATCTTCTTTGCCGCTGGCGAGTCCTACGATGACCTTCTCCGGATGTTTGCTGAAGAGCGAGAGTGCTTACTTTGAGGTTGCCTTCTTTTTTGTACAATGACTCTACCTATCACATTGCGGACAGTAAACAACCCACCTACGACATGAAAACAAAGAAATAAAATAGGTAGGAGGAAAATTATGCGGAAACTACACACGGTTGGAATCGGTTGAAGCTAAGCTTTCATTTATGTTTGCCAGAAGCGATGTTCTTGTTTAGCGACCATTTGTGGGACAGTATATAGGTGCACGACCAATATTAACACAGTTTCTCTTAAGTTGCCCGGAGAGAGAGGCGTTGTACGTGGTAGCGAAGACAGTAGATAATATTGACACGTGTACTTATCTTTATCGGGCGACAAGTTTTGCCGCCTAACAAATGTTATCGCACAGCGCAGGACGCGCCTGCATGTATCCGAAGTTTCTGGAAAGTTATCGATGCTTCTATCCGCTGTCTGTTGTCGCCGAACTTTGTGTTATCTGATTTCATCGCTTGACACGAATGGTGTAGAACATTTTAGAAGGCATGCGGGTCCCACCGTTCACTCTTAAAACGGTTGCACCCTTTGGGGTGTATAATTGTGCCACAACAATAATCGTCATCTGCCTTGCTTGCGTTTCCTTTCCTGCAAACTCGGCGATCGCTACTTTCCTGTCGAGAATGCTGCGTCACACTGATAAGGTGCATGTCGTTCGTGACTGGAAAGTACCGGGCTCGCAGCGTTAAAGAAAGGAAACGCGGGCAGCACGGATGACGATTATTGTTGTGGGACAAGATACGCCCCAAAGGGTGTAAATTTTTCTAAGAGTGTTTAGTCTGGAACATTCGATGATTGCTGTATAAAAGCCGACGCGCTTGACCCGCTGATCAGATTTTCGACGATCGCCGAGCGTGTTCGCCGCTATCGTTGTGCTATAAGTGCAGCCTGTTTTGTGGGCACAGGTTCGCCCAATAAAAGTTTTGTCGTTCACAGTACTGCTACTGTGTTATTCAACGTCACGACCACGTGACATCTGGTGGAGGTGCTTGTGCGTTCATGTACCGAACGCCCCCGCAAAGCCGCGATCCAAGCCCGAAGCCCGAGGACAAAACCAACGTCGCCCAAGACCAGCGAGCTAGCCGCCGGCTGCAAGGAGTGCCCCCAGAGCACGGATTCCTACCTGAGACGAGCAGGAAGATTGCCAACAAGTCCGACCCAATGGCAGCCCCAGCATCCCCCGTCGTGCTGCAGCAGCCCAGGGAGCCCCCCACGTTCCGCGGTTCAACATTCGAGGACCCGGAAACCTGGCTAGAGACGTACGAGAGGGTCGCTGCATTTAACAGCTGGAACAGCGACGACAAACTGCGACATGTCTTCTTCGCATTGGAAGACGCTGCCAGGACGTTGTTCGAGAACAGAGAAGCCACGTTAACGACCTGGGACCTTTTCCGAAGCGGCTTCCTGCAGACATTCACAACCGTCGTACGCCGAGAACGAGCCCAAGCACTACTGGAAACCCGAGTGCAGCTTCCCAACGAGACCACCGCGATTTTTACAGAAGAAATGAGCCGCCTATTCCACCACGCCGACCCGGAAATGTCCGAGGAAAAGAAAGTCCGGCTACTAATGCGTGGTGTTAAGGAGGAACTTTTCGCCGGTATGGTACGAAACCCACCGAAGACTGTCGACGAGTTTCTTCGCGAGGCCACTAGCATCGAGAAGACACTCGAGATGCGAAACCGGCAATTCTACCGCCGCACCAACGCCTACTGCTAGACAGTGAAATTTGCGTCGCAAGAGGGATCGCTCGACTGCACGGAGGAAACACGAAAGTGTTGCTGACAAACTTCAGCCAGGAGTTCAAGCACATCAACAAGGGCACGACGATCGCATACATCGAGGAAATTCTGGAAAACAGCAATGCGTTTGTCCTCTCGGATTCCGCCGCATCTACCCCGACGACCATGGTTGCCGAACCAGACTACGACATTAATCCAAGTCTCCCCGTGATTAAGCAACAGCAGCTCAGAAGTCTGCTCCAGCGATACAAAGGCTGCTTTTCGACGTCATCGAGGATTCGACAAACACCAGTCGCCAAGCATCGCATAATCACCGAGGAGTACGCTCGACCACTTCGCCAGAGCCCTTACCGAGTTTCGCCGCGAGAACGTGAAGCTATCAGAGGACAAGTCGACGAAATGCTGCGCGACGACATCATCCAGCCGTCAGAAAGCCCGTGGGCATCCCCTGTTGTCCTGGTGAAGAGAAAGGACGGAACCCTTCGTTTCTACGTCGATTATCGTCGTCTGAACAAGATCACGAAGAAGGACGTATACCCTCTCCCACGGATAGACGACGCATTGGATCGGCTCTGCAACGCTAAATACTTCTCCTCGATGGACCTCAAGTCTGGCTATTGGCAAATAGAAGTCGACGTGAAAAGACCGCCTTCATCACCCCAGACGGCCTCTACGAGTTCAAGGTTATGCCATTTGGACTGTGCTCGGCGCCTGCAACGTTCCAGCGCGTGATGGACACGGTTTTAGCAGGATTCAAGTGGCAGACCTGTCTCGTTTACTTGGATGACGTCGTTGTATTCGCCGAAAGTTTTGACGATCACCTTAGGCGGCTTGCCACAGTACTAGAGGCCATAAAGTCATCAGGGCTGACTCTGAAGCCAGAAAAGTGCCGCTTCGCTTACGATGAGCTTCTATTCCTAGGTCACGTCATCAGCAAATCCGGAGTACGCCCCGACCCGCAGAAAACAGCTGCCATCGCAAAGTTCCCGCAGCCCACCGACAAGAAGGCAGTGCGTAGATTTCTTGGCATGTGTGCCTACTACAGGCGATTTGTCAAGGATTTTTCACGCATCGCTGAGCCGCTGACACAGCTAACTAAATGTGACGTCGAGTTCAAGTGGGAAACGCCACAGGCCGACGCATGCAGTCGCCGCCCGTACTTGCGCACTTCGACGAGCACGCCGATACCGAAATACACACTGACGCCAGTAGCCTAGGCCTCGGTGCCGTCCTAGTCCAGAGAAAAGATGGACATGAACACGTGATAGCTTACGCTAGCCGATCATTGTCAAAAGCAGAAGGCAATTATTCTACAACCGAAAAGGAATGCCTCGCCATCGTTTGGGCCACAGCGAAATTTCGCCCTTACCTATATGGCAGGCCATTCAAGGTGGTCAGCGATCATCACGCGTTGTGTTGGCTAGCTAACCTAAAAAACCCTTCAGGACGGCTGGCACGGTGGAGCCTCAGGCTACAAGAATACGACATCACTGTAACCTACAAGTCCGGACGCAAACACTCAGATGCCGATTGCCTATCCCGCGCCCCCATTGACCCGCCGCCGCAAGATGACGAGGATGACGACGCCTTCCTTGGAATAATAAGCGCGGAAGACTTCGCCGAACAGCAACGAGGAGACTCGGAGCTAAAAGCCCTAATCGAGTATTTGGAAGGGCACACCGACGTTGTCCCAAGGGCATTTAAGCGCGGATTATCTTCGTTCACGCTTCAAAACAACCTACTCGTGAAGAAGAACTTCTCACCAGTCCGCGCCAACTACCTTCTTGTTGTTCCGTCGGCGCTACGTCCAGAAGTACTGCACGCCCTACATGACGATCCGACCGCTGGGCACCTCGGTTTCCCCCAGACGCTATCGAGGATACAAGAAAGGTATTACTGGCCGCGCCTAACCGCCGATGTCGCCCGTTACGTCAAGACATGCCACGACTGTCAGCGACGCAAGACACCACCGACAAGACCAGTGGAATTACTACAGCCAATCCACCCTCCTTACCGACCTTTTCAGCAGATCGAGATGGTCTTGTTGGGACCGTTTCCGACATCAGCTTCCGGAAATAAATGGATTGTCGTGGCGATGGACTATCTCACCCGCTTCGCTGAAGCTAAAGCTCTACCGAAAGGCAGCGCAGCCGAAGTGGCTAAATTTTTCGTCGAGAACATCCTGTTGCGACATGGTGCTCCAGAAGTCCTCATCACCGACAGAGGAACGGCCTTTACAGCGGAGCTCACTCAAGCCATTCTGAACTACAGTCAGACAAGGCACAGGAGGACAACGGCCTACCACCCGCAGACAAATGGTCTTACGGAGCGGCTGAATAAGACCCTCGCCGACATGCTAGCGATGTACGTCGACGTCGAACACAAGACCTGGGATACCGTCCTGCCGTACGTAACATTCGCTTAAAACACGGCGGTGCAAGAAACAACACATATCACGCCGTTCAAGTTGGTTTACGGCAGGAACCCGACGACGACGCTCGACGCCATGCTGCCCCACGTCACTGACGAAGAGAATGTTGACGTCGCTAGCTATCTCCAGCGCGCCGAAGAAGCCCGACAGCTCGCCCGCCTACGGATCAAGAACCAACAGAGGACAGACAGCCGACACTACAACCTTCGACGACGCTTCGTCGAGTACCAGCCCGGTGACCATGTTTGGGTTTGGACCCCGACACGCCGACGAGGACTGAGTGCGAAACTACTGCGACGCTATTTCGGACCCTACAAGGTCATCCGACGTATTGGCGCACTGGACTATGAGGTCGTGCCAGACGGCATTGCGCATTCACAGCGGCGCTGCACACGACCTGAAGTGGTCCACGTGGTGCGTCTTAAACCGTTTTACGGACGCTAACGAACTTTCCTTATTTTGTTGTTTTCTTTGCTACGAGTGCTTATTTATTACTTTCGTTTGTTTGCAGCATCGGGTCGATTCTTTTTAAGAGGGGGGTAATGACACGTGTACTTATCTTTATCGGGCGACAAGTTTTGCCGCCTAACAAATGTTATCGCACAGCGCGGGACGCGCCTTCATGTATCCGAAGTTTCTGGAAAGTTATCGATGCTTCTATCCGCTGTCTGTTGTCGCCGAACTTTGTGTTATCTGATTTCATCGCTTGACACGAATGGTGTAGAACATTTTAGAAGGCATGCGGGTCCCACCCTTTAGTCAGGAACATTCGATGATTGCTGTATAAAAGCCGACGCGCTTGAGCCGCTGATCAAATTTTCGACGATCGCCGAGCGTGTTCTCCGCTATCGTTGTGCTATAAGTGTAGCCTGTTTAGTGGGCACAGGTTCACCCAATAAAAGTTAGTTTTGTCGTTCACAGTACTGCTACTGTGTTATTCAACGTCATGACCACGTGATAATATGAATTCGATGTGCGACCCCTGTAGATGCGGGAGTCGCACACCGGGCTGGCGGCTATTCCCACACGATAGCAGCAAGCGTTCTAGGCTTTTGCAAAAGCCCCGTTCCCTAATCACTAAGGTCTACATTACGGAGTAGTGTATATTACATGATTCCTTTCCCTTTACATGCCACAACAGGGACAATTAGCAGAAGTGTATTTACAGAATTGCGTGAAATGTGTGTTTACAGTATTTTTACCGAAAATGATAAAAGTCCATTTTTAATTATGGTTTCTTTAGAAGTAAAGGAAATTATGGCTTAAATAAAAACCTCTTCTTACAAGCAGTAGGGCAACGTTCTCTTTTAAATACAACAAATTTAATAAAAATCGGTGCTGTTGCTGCCGAGCAAAACAATTTCATCTGTCCCATTTTTCTAGATGGGGGCTTCAAAGGCAAATATTTCTCTTAAGACACGTTCTTGTCATGCACATAACAGTTACAAAGCACCTTCTATTTCGTTAAAACTTGTAGAGCCTTCAGTCATATTTCACTTTACAACTGTCCATTGTAGGCTCTTGGAAAATGGCGAACAGCTTCAGAACATTGTGCATTATACTAGATGTTTTCAATAAAAGACATGGTGTCGACCGAGGTAAAGTATACTTAACAATGTATTTTATTTGAATATGATTTGCCTTGACGTAGTAGTTCTGCGGAAAAGCGCAACGTGGGGAGAAGTAATTAATAAAGGGAAAATCAGACATCCACTCGTTCGTAGCAATTGCTACAATTGCCATATCGAGGAAGCCATACGGCTTCCTCGAAAGAAAGGCTTCAGAGTTGAAGAAAAATTCGTCTGATTTTCCCTTGATGATTTACCTTGGTCGTCGCCGCGTGTTTTATTGACAATGATTTTCGCCGACCTGACGGCATTCCATCAGACTTCCTCAATCTAATACTTGAGGTCGCGTGCATATTGGAGCCACAGCACTAAAAAAATGTAAACAAACCGAGCGACCAAGGGGATGTAAAAAAAATAGTAATTGATTCGCGCTTCTCCCACCTATTGCGTCGTTTCTGTGCCAATCTTTCTGTCTTTCTTATTTCTTTATTTATTTTTGCGCTTCCAATATGTACCAAGCTGGCTTCAGCATCTAACTTTCCTTTAAACTTTCTACATCGCACAACATAATTATCTCACCTTATTTTCTAATCAATTTGCGTTGCCCATTATTTCATTCTTATTTTTTCTTTCCTTACTGTTTTCTACTCTCTCTATTGGAATATATACCGCTGCTTCCTTCAAATGCTCCTCTCTGCGTCATCCCTGCACTTTGACAGCACTATGCTTGAGGTCTAAGTGTACGCGACAGCAAAAGCCACTCATCCCGCTAGGGAGCTTCGTCCATATTTAATGAAGCCCGGTTTCGTTAAAAGCACTTTGTGGTGAAGGGACCGGTTCCAAAGAAAAAACTCTCGACGTACCGCGGCGGCACCATCCGCTGAGTGCGCTTGCGATACGGTGTAGCGCGGTGTCCATCCCTGATGACCTAAACTGCGTGTCTCATGTTTTATAGTGTTATTTATGTTCTGGTGTTTCGATATGCACAGTTCCTCGTAGACGGACTCTACTATATGTGGAGAGAGAGAGAGCACCAAGGTTAACCAGCATGCAAAGTGGGAGGCGGTAGGCAGAAACAAGAAAGCTGCGAGAGGGAGAGAGAACCCGCTCACGATAACAGCCGGTCACCGCGCATCTTCACAGAACAAGATTGCGTGCTGCACAACGAACATCAATCGAGGCGAAAGCCGTTTGTGCAGGTCTGTTGGGCTTAAAAACTGTAGTACGAAATTTCTATGAGATATTTTCACTCTATATATTGCTTCTTCGGTGTCCACGTTGAAACCTTAATAACTGCAAAGGGTCCTCCTTGTCTTCTTGTTCTTATGGCTTGTGCGCATACGGAAAACTTGGTTCTTTTAATATTGGCTTCTCAGCCATTGCCATTTTCTGAGGTTTAAATATTCATGGTCACATTTCCACATTCTCTGATTCTACTGAGAGCAACTATTGGACAGTGAGGTCCGAGTTGTTGGTCGTGAGTAAATCATTTCCACAAGTCCGAAACTGACAACGTTGCCAAGGGTGCATATCTTTGCCTATCATGTCGTAACCTTTGAAAAAACAAAGGTGAACGAATTTATATACGAAAAAATGTAATTGAGGGTAACGTAGCTCGCTAAAGCATGGCGTGAACTGACGTGCACACCGGTAATCTCCTTTTATGGTAATAAAATAAAGAGGAAACCTATTCTTGGTTGTTACTGCAACTTCGCTCTTGTAGATTTTGTTTCTTTGCGATGGTAGTGGGAGGTCTTAGTTTGAGATATCTTTTGTATGTGTGTTCTGAGTCGGCCGTCATTGAAATGAATTTAAAGAGGGAGAGTGGACGCAATTACTCCCTATTGCAACGAAATTGTCGGAAAATGAATTGCGATGAAACAATGATAGCGCTGCTGAATATTGTTGCATTTCGTAGATTTTATTCACTTATCAAGAATAGGGGGCACACTGACGTAAAAACATGCAAACCACAGCTTCACACTATTGGTCTACCAGTATGAGCAAACAATTTCATTTGCCGTTTTTGCACCTTCTTTTTCTTAGAAGCTCAAGCGCGAAGTCGTTGCCTATATGTCAGTGTAAAGAGTGAAAATGGTCTTATTGGTTCATTCATAAATGAAAATGACCATAATTTTTTGCACGTAAAAGTAGATCTTAAAACCTTGCAGTCGTGACCGGAGAACTTCTTTACGACATGTAATGTTGAGGCCGTTGCACAATTGTAACAGGGGCCGTCGCGGTCGCTCAGTGAATGGGGCGTTTCGCTGCCGGATGCGGTTTCACAGCTATCATTCCCAGCCGCGGCAGCCTTATTTCTATGGAGTCTAAATGGAAAAATAAAAAAAAACGCTCGTGCACCTTGATTTCGCGGCGCAATGCAGTACCCGAGGTGGTCAAAATTTATCCGGAGCCGTCTACCACGGCGTCCCGCCTAACCAAATGTGCCGTTGTGGCAAGCTAAACGTCCAAATTCTGAAATCTTTAGAGCGCGACAATCTCAAAGATTGGTAGTCATATATCAAGATTACTTTAATATAACAGTGTGTATTATTTGAGCTAAAAGAAAAGTAGCAATAAATTGCTCATTTGTGTCAGTTTTGCAGACTCCGCATTCATAGATTATCAATAACATCTGAAAACAATTGCAATGCCCCATAGACGTGCATGTCCACCAGCTTTGATGCTCCAGCAGGTTAAAGTTCATAACATGATCTAATTTTTCCTACATCTTGCGAGGCAAACCACAGTCTATCTTCTTATATTTTCAAACGACAAATCAGTGTGATTTAACTTACTGTTTAATAAACAACATTCTATAGTATGACTCGGCGACTGCTTTACGATTACACGTCGGCATTCTGGATGAACTTGATTTATGGCAAACTTCTCGGGGGTTAACGCGTGGTAGAGGGGAGAAACTTGCACTTTCAAATTTGATCTCAATGAGTCATTCACTCCTTAATGTCTTAATAGATTGCCCACTCAATTTCTCTTTTATTTCCTTCTTGGTTTGTAGATGATGCTGTTGGGATGGTCGGCACACTGATACGCATATTTTCTCACGTTGTCATCCTTTAATAAGCGAATATATCGGCTTGCCTGTTTGCATGTTCGACAATTGGGCTTACACCATTCTTGACGTAATGACGACATACTAAACGTTGGAACAATAAGAGCGAATAACATGGGCCGCGCAAGTAAAATAGATAGAACAGAGCATTACTCCGGTGACAAATGTGCATCGATGCAGTGTGCAGTGCGGGTACAAAATGGGACTTCAAGATCATCCTTGCTTCGCGTACACTACGCAACCACAAGGCAAGAAATTGTGCACTCTGTCCCGGTCCTTCACAATCTATCCCGATCCTCGGGGCAAGCTCCTTGCCGTATTCTGGCTAGAAGTCTGCGCTTATGTCTTGGAGTACCACGTGCAACGGTACAGTCATTAGCAATTGCAGAGGCACGCCAATTATCTTTTAGGTCACCGAGATTTGTTCTGGCATGCTGCCATTATTTTTGCCTTAAAACGCAGCATGCCGATCACGTGCTTTTTCAGGAATTAAATCAAGGAAACGATACACATTTACAGGCGAGAATACAAGAATGCGCAGGCATTGTCCCCGTTAATAAATTTTAGCCAGCAGAAGCTGAGTGTCCCTATCTATGTCTCTCTATGAATTTCAGAGGTTTCAATCAAAGTACCAGGCACCTCTGGTAAACGTGACCTAACTAATATAGCCATAAAAAATTTTAACACAGAGGCATACCTAATATACCTAAGGGACTACATTCAGGTGTACGCAGATGGCTCGTGCGCAGCTGAAAGTTTAACGCCTGCATTGTACATGCCCTCCACAAAAGAACAGCCAGAATTCAGGTCATCAAGCGTCGTTAGCTCTAATGCAGCAGAAATTTACGCCATAATGTCTGCCTTGACCTGAATATGCTGGCAACCACATCTCAGCGACTATAAAGCATTTTTATTGAGCATTAATTTCACAAGGACAAACCGAAATGATCGTGCTCTAGTACATGAACTCCGAAAGACACACACAAAGGCGGTATACCTGCAACATTGACTTTTATTTGACTGGACTCCTAAGTCATTGCCAGACTCCCAGAAACAAAGAGACAGACAGTTTTGTAGCACACGCCACGCACAATGAAAACGAGACTCATCTGACAGCTATCTCACATAGCCATGCACGCAATAGGTTAAGTGAACACTCAATCTGATCGTCAAGAGGCAATTAGTTGAAAAAACGGTTGTTTAAACTTCATTCTATGCTCGATTAATAAAAAATACCATTCACTATTCCAGTAATGCTTAGACGTTCTCTAGAAACAATAAGACAGAGATTACGTCTGCGTATTGCTTTGAAGAGCACTCTTGCTCTGTGTACTGCGTACACAAAGTGCTATTCAGATATAATAGGACCAGCCGAAAGGGCGGTGGGCTGTTGTTTGTAATCAGATCGGCATAAGGAACGCATCATGTTGCACTGCAGTATTCATGCTCAGCTAAGAAAAAAGATGCCACATAAAGTGTGTGCTCATTAGTCGGTCTCATTAGGAAAAAATATTGGAGTTATATCCAACAGCTCCACTGCAAAAGTGTGCAGATAGCCCCTTAAACTAATTTTTTTGAAACGACAAAAATGCGGATGATTGCTAGAGGTTTGTAACATGTTCTCAATTGATTATGTTCCGCGGTTATCCGTACATGTCCCCTCATCTTGATGATGTTGCAACCTGTAGTGTAAACTTGTATGTATTGTATTGTAGACTGTGCTTCCTTGAAATGCAAGGAAACTCCAAGTGACTGCTCTATAATCCTAAATAATATTACTTGCTGTGCAAATGTGTGGGTTCTGACGTACCATGTGCTGATTTGAACCTTACGTTAGCTTTGCGTTATAGCTTTTGGACTTTTATTTAGCTTTTACGACGATATTATGTTTAGCTGGCCTATCCTTGCTATGTACTATCTCTGTCTTTTTATATGTTTGTTTGAGCCGGTCTATTCCTTACATGTGCTCTTTTTCACCATATAGCGAGTAGCGGCATCGCCCATCTCTTACACACAGTTTTATTAAAAGAACAACAGCAGTGATTTTAGCCGGAAGCCACAAGGAGAAGTCAAAGACAGCACAGCTTTCGGGATTTGCAATGACCTTACCAAGAAGAAGAGCAAATGAGCGGCAGAGTGGGGCCTCTTTCGTCTTCTAATATAGAATACCTGAAAGGAAAGGTATTCGAGATTCACGTGTCCGCAATCTGAAATGATAACAAAAGGAGCTGCGTGCGAACAAATGCACGGATATCTACCGAAATTGACGTCATGAACTGAAAGAACAGCTACAGCGACCTAGAGCCTGCATATAAGCAAAACAAATGTGGTGGGCGTCTGATATTAGGATTTATGCCGCATAATGCAATGTTCTCCTTCGCTCATACATTCATTTAAAACTGCCTGCGAAGCGTTGAGAAGAAGTCGACTATAGCCTTCTCCCATTTCTCTTTTGCAACTTGATGACTATTCTACACATATTTCGCTGCGACTTCACCTTTCCAGTTAGGCTCTGAATTCTGGACACGTACAGCATGTGGGAGCGCCATAAAACACGCCACTTTTGAGCGAACTACTATTCTTACATCACAGGCCCTTCGCAGCAAAGTACACGTCAAACATGAACATATCGTTCTTAGACTAACAAATGTTTTTTTTTTATTCTCAACCTTCATACAGATCGCATACGAACTCGTGTAATTTGTTCAGAAGATGAGGTTCAAAGCCTTCCGATATTTTGGTTGGGCTTAAGAAACAGGATAAAAGAGATGACAAAGTGTTGGTATGAAATGCTGTTCATAGTTAATTGTGCACTCAGAGTATGCCATTCAGAATATTAAGCATGAAGATCTTTTTGACCACATCTGAGTAGTTTAGAAGGTTGTTTGTCGTACAACGAAATCAGTGGCAATCGAACGAAAATGTCCAGGAACGCAAATTAATTCGTTCTTTCACCAGGTTTTTCTCAGTCGAGAACCTGAGAGGAATTTAACCTTGCGGCTGCAGGTGGGACGCCGCAAGGGCCTAAGCAGTGCCACCACGTCTGTACAGGGTGAGCTCAAACTGAACGTGGTGGTGCGAAACGGCACTTGGCGCGCAATCGTCATCTGCGCACTGGCGAGCTCTCGATAATCGACGTGGGCATTTGTTTCTTAGAGTGCTGCCGCGTCAAGTAACTTTGACGCGGCCAGGTCGAGAAGTCCTTATCACGCGTGCGCACTAGCGGGGAAGATGGCAGTGCTACGTCATGGCACAATGCGCTTAGCTTAGTCTCACGAGGATAAAAACAGAAAACGCCACTTCACACATACATGAACAGAGAGGGTGATAAAATGGGAGCGACATTGGAAACATAGCAATGGTTCCAAGCACTGCAAGGAGAGCCGTTAGAGTTTCGCTTTAGACTCTCGCGAGAGCACGAAGTGTTGAACGGCAGACGAAGAGAAAGAAACAGTGTGACGTAGCGTTGGCAGCACAGTAGGGAACAAGAACGAGGACTCAGCTCAGCCATAACAGCGGCCACAATGAACGAATGTGCGCTAACGAGGAAGGGCTTCCCGTTCTCGATCCACAGCTATTTTGGTGTTTCGCTCCTACCGCGAACCAAGACCCGACAGCTGGGATCACTCGGTCTCTCGGGATGAGGGGTGCTGCCGGAGTTGAGTCATGCTATTTGATTGTAGGCGCGTAATTCCGGCCATATGTATCACCTTCCTTGTGTACCAACACTGCTTGGAAGTTCTGTTTGCACGTATTATTAGCTGTCAGCGGCGCTGATTAAAGCAGATACTTCAAAAATGTGCATCTGGTCGGGTGAAGCGCTAAAGCGTGCCGCCCTTTGCACCTTCCACAGAAACTTCAAGTATGCGCCAAAACCATTGAAGGAAGCTTTGTATCTTAGAAATATTAGGCCGGCGTTAGAATACGCTTGCGCAGCATGGGACCCCTTCACAAAAGTTCTTGAACATAAGTTAGAGCGTGTTCAGTAAAGGGCTGCAAGATTCATCACGGGCATCTACGACTACAAAATTAGAGCTTCGCAAATTAGGGAAAATCTAGGAGGGAAGTTGCTGTCCACACGCAGAAATATAATCATGTTAAAGCTTTTACACAACTATAACAGTGGTAACACAGGAATCGATAAGAACATATATTTAAAACCACCTCATTATCAATCTAAAAGACGCGACAATTCCAAGAAAATAAGGGCCTACCAAAGTCGTATTAATGTATTTAAGTTTGCATTCTTTCCGCGAACAATTGCAGAGTGGAATTTGCTCCCGGATGAGATAGTGTCTGCACCTAATTTTTCATCTGCCATAGAGAACATTATGTGAATCTGTTTTAGACAATATTTCCAGTGTGCCATTTTATGCATGGTGTAACAGATTTTATAATCGGATGTTGTTAGTATTGGATGTGTTGTCTTTCTTTACTAATTTCGATTAATGTATTTCTAATACCACTGATGATATGATGCCGTTGTTCGCGAAGTTGACATTTATGTTTGTAATTAACCCCCCTACGATAATGCCCAACTCGGGCGCTGTAGATATTTGTAATAAATAAATAAATAAATAAATAAATAAATAAATAAATAAAAGTATATTCGCTTCTTCCTTTCGACGGCAGAAAATATAGCGCTACGAGGTATACCATTTTCATATTTATATTAGCGCCGGAAAAAATTGTGGCAGTGCGATTGAGACTAGGTTCAACGAACTAACGAGATTGTGGGAAACTCAGACATGCTTGACTGAATTTGTCCCCTGAATATGCTCATGGCTGAGTTAAATACCAGCATTGCAGTATGTCTGATAGCCGTGAGCGCTAAACTACACGGCATAAACTTTTCTGCCCGGTGTCCACCAATGCTGTTTTCCTAAATCAAAGTGCAGATCTGCCGCAGGGGCTTTGTCCCTATATGGCGTTCTCCTGCTAACAACAACGTCCTGCGCGCGGCGACCTCGTTCTGACGGATTGGAACGCGAAAACGCTGCTGTCCTATAAGGACAAGCTACGCGTACCCGTGCCGGGGCGCGATAGCACGCGCCCACGCGTCTTGAGTTTACCGCGCCTCGCCAGCAATGGCGGTTCGAACCTACAAGACGCGCGCCAGCGTACGCTCGCTTGGTGCACTATTTGCGTATTGGTAGACATCGCTTCGTATTTTTGCGAGGGAGTCAGAGCACCGATATTTATCTGGATAAGATATCAGTGCTCGTGCCGCGCTTCGACGCCTACTATCTGTTATGCACGATCTGCGCGTGCGTGGGCGCGCGCTTTCACGCGCCGGCACGCGTACGTGTAGTTTGGCTCTTGAATTTATGTCGACGTTATGGAAGACAATGAGAGCTACTCGCAGCCATCCACAATAGGCTGTTGCTCTCTGGTGATGCTTTGGGACGGTGCGCTCAATTGAAGAAATAGAAAAGCAGTGACGCTGCCTTGCTGGCTTACACCGTCGTTTCACTTCATTTTGTGCTTTATCAAAGGCTATATTTGTTCTAACTTTTTGTTTTCTTCGTTTTAGTCTGAGTTCATGTGTTTTCATAAAAGTTGAGTAGTGGTTCCACCCCACACAGTTGAGGGTTTGCCCGCTGCACGATTTATGACATCACGTTATTTCGCGTGCTCTTTAGTGGCGCTACGTTAAATTTTCAATAGCTGTGTGTGTGCACTCCAGGGCGTCTCACTGCATCTCAACGAGTGGCGCCCGCGAATATTTCAGGTAACAATTTTGCCATCACTGTGCTCTGCTTTAGCGCAGCGCTTATCACACATTCGCGTTTCTCCTACAGCATCGTACAATTCACGCCCTCTGCACCCCCCTCCCCTTCTTTGACTTGTTCTTAGCGTAAATGAGTCAACCTAATTGAATAAATTTGTTGATTCCCTGTTTTTAGTACGATATAATCTATAATAATTCGAGTGGGAATATAGGTCTATTTCTTACCTCGAAGTAACAAAAAAAATACAACCAAGCCCACCGAGAGTTGTCACAGCGGCACTGTCACCGGCAGCGAGCGCCCACGAAGCTCCCTCAAGCTGTGGGTGCACTGCACGACTCCCGCGAACAAACGTTTCATGCGGGCTGCGCGCCCACAGTATTTCTTTTCGTGCTCGCCAATATCGCGAGAAAAGAGGAACTGGCGCTGAGCGGCCAGGCTGCCGCTCGCTGTGGCCAAGTCTAGAACTTTCTATCTTGAACGCCGCTGTCCCAACCGCTGAAGCTCATCATCCACAAGACAAAACGGAAATCACAGGCGAGGTCGATTGGAAGAGCCCACACAAGGAAAAGTGACAAGGGATAAAATGAGAAAAGAAATACCGCCAGCATTACTATTTGACATGAATATGTCTCTGGCTATGCGGTCGCCAATATCTGCGCCGTCGGTAGCCGGACGACGACTTACATTCTGCTGAAGGCTGTTGTACAAGAAATAAGGTCACTTTAGCGCCTTCTTCTTTCCAGAAGTTATGTGGAGTTATATGCCGGTTTGTACGGTACGCTCTATGATTTATTTCCTCGTGTGGCCCACAAATGCAGTTAGAAATGAAATAGCAAATACAGTAACAATGCGGGTTAATGGCGGGATATCATAAAACATCTATAAACCAAAATTCGTCGGTATGAGTTGTTATAGTATGGAGCGGAACAAACAACAAAAGTCGCAACACAAGTTATTGTTAACCGGTAGGAGCGCTATATTTCCAAACAAATCGCCTTTATTAAATGCACGCTAACCTCCGGACCAGTACTATCGCTGGACGACATGGCGGCAATCCTATATGCAAGAATGAGAATAAACATACTATTTTTATGCCTTCAGGTCTAAACATTACGAGTTATACTAAACCACGTACTATTATAAACGTTATTGTTCTGTTATTGTTCTGTCTTCATCCTAAGTGGGCAGTGGCCTCATTCCAAGAAGTGGTGGGTCCTGGCATAGAGTTTCATTCAGTGATTACTATTGGGAACTATGGCGAATGCGTCTACGGGAGCTGCAACGAGGGTGGTTCATCCAGTGTGGGAATTATGGGAAGCACATGGATCTGCCTAAACTTCGTCCTTTTGGCTTCAAACGGCTTCGTGACTTTGTAAACTCGTCACTATCAGCAAACTACTGCATAATAAAAAACTCAGTGCCCTTCCGCTCTGTGAAGCAGTATGATCAGCGAAGCTGTGTATGTGGGTGCCTTAATGGCGAACTGCAACTCCACCATGGCTAGGCCCGGCATTGCACTATCCTCGGGATGGGCTCACGTATGGGCAGTGCTTAACACCTGCTTCCCCTCACTGCGGATCGGCCCTGCATTCCCTGTCTTCGGGATTTTTTTTTTCTAAACGCGGAAATGATAATAGGGAAAGTACCCCTTAACAGCTTCGCTGTAATAATTAAAGAAAGGATATTAAAATTGCCCGATGGCAGCATACGATCATAGGACCTCCAGCACAAAAGCCCAATACTGAAACCATTATACCAACGAGGAATGCAACGACAAGCAACATAAAACGCCCTTATGAATTTATCGCGGGCACACCAGTGCCTTGAGAGGCTTGGAGCGTTTCGATCTGGCCACCTCGAGAAACTGAACTGTTGCAATTAGTAGCGATTGTGCGTGTTTGCAGCGTCTTGTGCACTTCGAAGAGTATATATTGCTGTGAAATGTACGACAATGAAGGCATATAAAGCGTAAATAAGAAAGTCACAAGAACGTCTGAATCCACAAGCACTAAGAACACACAGATCCATGTACTTCTCATTATTCCCATGGCGGCTGAGCGATTGCAGCACCAGAGTTCCCTCTAGTATTTATTGTAGGATACTCTATGGGCCCTGCCTGCCCTGACCGCCCTCCGAGCCCTGTCCACCAGCCAGTCCTTTCAGTTCTAGCTGGACAGCTGGGCCTCCCACTGCTCCTAGGTTGATGTGTGCTTTTTCGGCGTGTTGTCTACGCCCTGCACACTCGCAGCCCATGAGGCGTAAAGTGTTAGGGACGTTGCGAATCTTGCAAGTATAGAGCTAATGCGTGGGCGAGATTCTGTGGTGAGTGGGCCGTGTATGCAGGAATTTGTTTGCAACCTCTTGAAAGTTTCCACTTCTTCTCTATTGAGTCGCGGGTGTGGCGGGTATAGGTTCTTCTGTTTAGTCTGCATGCTTTCGAGAATCTGTCTTTTTTTGTTACGTGATTTTTTCTCCGTGGTCCGCCGGACAGTGAGGTCCGACGAGTGTTATCTTGAGCTGTGGTGTCCGCCATCACATTCCATGTGTTACGTGCGGTTCACTTTGTGCGGCAATGAATGAAACGGATACCAAAAGCCTGATACAAGACATGCCTTATCGTCACGCTCGTCAACATGAAAATATGTGTCCGTCGGGTGTGCGCAACGGAATAATGGGCGGAATGTGGAATTCCTATTCTGATCAGTCCTACGTCCCCCCCCCCCCCTTCGCCAAGGAGTGGTTTCCCTACGTGTTCCTCTGTGTGGGTTGACCCGACGTGTCCTGACAGGCCCTCTACGAGGGAGCAAGCGAGAATGAAATGGTCCTTAAGGTGCAGGGTATAAGAAGACCAGCGAACCGCCATGTACACATTTTATCTGAACTGGAGTGCAGAAGCACGCATGCCGAGCGTTTCTGTATTTTTTTGTATTGGAGCGCACCACTCCCCCGTAATGACGCACATGTATTAAACTTCTGTTATTTGTTTTTACATCACCTCGTCTTCCCTGCCGAACCCTATTCGGTGGTCAACTTGGTTCGAGCTCCAGGCAGACGCTGTTGAAGGTTGCGAGAACCCGTCCCCCTAACACATACCACGGATTCGTGGCCCGGGTTCCTGATTGACGTATATTTCTGGTAGTTTCTTGATATTCAGTACTACGTGTATCGTTTGATTGTAGATCACCTGAGGAAACAATGAAAAATGGAGAAGAAAATGAGAGGTAATCTCTTTTTACCATTTCAGCTCTAAAATGCTATGACTTACTGAAGCTTCTTTCTGGGCGACATGGTGCATACTTGCTTTGAACATTGTAACAGCGCTAACACATGCATCCACAATGGATGGAACAAGGACGAGACACGTGTCGCGTGTGTCGCGAGACACGTGTCGCGTCCTTGTTACTTTGTGGATGCATGTGTTAGCGCTGTTAAAATATTCAAATCGAGCATGCTATGACTCATACAGGACCATCATAACCTGATACATGACGGCTACCATAGGAACGCGGATAGGATCACAGATTTTAGGCACAGAATACGCCGACTGTGGAAGGGTGCCAGAAAACACGGTAGTTGCACTGCACCGGCGCACAGGTTGAAAAGAAGCACTTCTTTCAAATCTCTACGTCGTTCCTCTGTAAGGAGCTGTTAGACACCGGGGGCGTTACTACTGAGTGGTTAATTTGACCTAGTATAATGGTATTCGTGTGCAAACTCAAGCACGTGTGAAGAACGATGTGACGGCCAGTACGTGTTTGTAAATATTTTACGTTTTTGTCGTTTATTATTGCTGAACCACTGTATTCGACACATGGCTTCCGCCGCGTAAGTTTTTATTTACGTAATGCTTGTTTTTTCAGCTGTACGTTCGCCGAAACGGCACGAAAGAAACATAAGCAAAATAACGTGTCATGAACGCAGAAAAGTTGTCGCGTGCATTTCATTCGTTGTCTTTTCTATGTATCCCTCACACCGTTAAAAAACGTACAACGAAGCAACAAAGCGTACCACCTCGCGCAGGAAATGTTTATGAGTATATTTTCTTTGCAACCTTGTAGTACACTTCAATGCTAACAGTGCTCTCATGCAGCGTGTGATGAAACAGGGAAAACACCAGGCATATTTCACGAGAAAAGATTGACGCAGACTATTCCCTGATCTATAAGAAATTCTGGTCTTTAATAATCGATTAAAGAGAATGCCATAGCCAACACACAACACACTAAAAGGCATTGCGCAAACCCCTAAGAACGAAATTCGGTAAACGATGACTATTAAGCAAATATGTAAAAACTTGGGCTTTGTCAGTGTCCCCGTTTAACCCGGAGTGTTCGTGTTTTGGCTGTTCACGCCTGCCTAAGGTTAAGATTGAACGTCGGGTCTACAGTGAATCGATCAATCGCCGTTTTGCGTTGCTTTTTAGTTTGCATTACGTCGCCTAATGTTGGGCTTAGCGTAGAGCAAGAGAACGAGAGGGGAAAGAAAGAACAGGTCGTTAACGCGTCAGCAACACCTGTGCTCAATCTTGGAGAATGAAGGCACCGGTGCAACCATCGAACTTGGGAAGCTTCAAGTAGCAAAAGCTGTCTTCCTTTTTCGTTCTTCAAATATTCGTGTTAAATCAGGTGTTTCCAGGCAAATAAAGCCCGGCGCATAACATAAGCACGTCGTGGTAGCAGACATATACCTGGGAAAGGAAGGACGATTTTTGCGGGTGGCTAACACACAAGGCCAAGCACTACATGGCGATATGTTGCAAGCTTGAAGGGCACCCAGAAGAAAACAAATCGTGCAGTCCTCAGAGTACAGTATGTTTTGTAATATTTTGTATGCTTTGTAAGCTTTAACACCGCCTTTTGTTTTCTAGCGCAGCCGTGGTATAAGGTTAAGCATCTGTGCAGGTGCGTCCGACACAACTGTGCCGTTGCCGTGCTTTCTTGCGCGTGTCATTGCAGTTGACGTGCTAGGTTATGCTCGCAATCTGGAGATGTCACCTGCGCAGGCTAGAGCGAGAACCCAGTATCTGTAATATTTCGTGAGAGAAAAGCTTGGCAAGGAAAAGAATCCCATGTTTCTTCACATGCTTACTTTAAGTGTATTGGGCCGTAGCCGCGTGTCTCATACGTCCAGACGCGATACGTGCACTATTCAGGTTCTCGACCGACACCATTAAGTGACCTAACTACCCATCTGTATGAAATCAATAGTTCAACGAAAACTCATCCGGTCGTCAAGAGTAAAACGGACCTCCACCAAAAACAATAAAAGGAAGAAGATTGTGAACGGGGCCCCCGTGTGTGGAGCCGAAACCTCTTGGTTTCTTTTCTTTTAATGCTTTTGTCGGCGTCTGTTTTACCTTTGACTATAGCCATGTGTATGTCCGAACAAAGTGACACCCTGAATCTTTCCCATCTTTCTTTATTTTCATCTTTACCCACTTTCCTGAACCTAGAGTAGCATACCCTACGTGTGAGGAGTTGGCTGTCGAATGCTAGCATTCTTAGTACACCTCGCGGACTTTCCGCTGTCGGACTGAGTGCCTACGTGTGAGTGTGTGTCTGTCTTTAGAAGCTTTCCCGCCAACTTGAATCACAGCATATATGCCACCGGCTATGCGCCGCTTATCGATGAACATCTTTGACGCCAAGTTGGTTCACCGGGTGTGTTCTACTGTATTTGCGCCGTTCTCGAATGATAAAAAAGAACAAAATCTTACTTTTCTCGGGTGCTGAGCGCCTTCCACCCGGCGTCATGCAGGTTCAGACAATATTTTTGGCCATACGTATATTCGTGCTCACACCATGCGGGGACTTTTCCGGTGGTTCCGCAAGAAAGCGCGGCATGTTCAGAAGGGCAAATTTTTGCGACGCTCTCCTTCCGTTTTTTCTTTCCTTTTCTTTTGAAAAAGTATCCTTTCTGATTATATTTATTTATGCTTTGGCCTGAGTATATTACATTATTACTCGCCCTTTTCGAACGGTGCAGCAGCAAGTTCAGTTCTGAAGCCCAACCGCACGCACGCCCAATCCATGATGCGTTTTGAAGGCGGCAACGCGGGTTTCCGCTATATTGCTCCAAAGATAACTGCGCTGCCGTCGATACTGATCGTGAACTACATTCTGCCAGAATATATCATCATCATCATCATCATCATCATTATTATTATTATTATTATTATTATTATTATTATTATTATTATTATTATTATTATTATTATTATTATTATTATTATTATTATTATTATTATTATTATATTCGTGTCCACTGCAGGACGAAGGCCTCTCCCTGCGATCTCCAATTACCCCTGCACTGCGCCAACCGACTCCGAATAGCACCAGCAAATTTCCTAATTTCATCACTCCATCTGGTCTTCTACCGTCTTCTACTGCGCTTCCCTTCCCTTGGTACCCATTCTGTCACCCTAATGGTCCAACGGTTATCTGATCTGCGCATTACATGACCTGCCCAACTCCATTTTTTCATCTCGATGTCAATTAGTATATTGTCCATACCCGTTTCCTCTCTGATCCAAACTGCTCTCTTTTTGTCTCTTAAACTTATGCCTAGCATTCTTCGTTCCGTCGCTCGTTGCGCGGTCCTTAACTTGTTTTCAAGCTCATTCGTCAATCTCCAAGCCTCTGCCCCATATGTCAGTACCGGTAAAATGCACTGATTGTGCACCTTTCTTTTCAATGATAACGGTAAGCTCCCATTCAGGAGCTCACGATGTCTGCCGTATGCGATCTAACCCATTTTTATTCTTCTGTGAATTTCCTTCTCATGGTCCGGGTTCCCTGTGATTAGCTGACCTAGGTGAACGTACTCCTCCACAGACTCTAGAGGCTGACCTGCGATCTTGAAATCTTCTTCCCTTGTCAGGTTATTTATCATTATCTTTGTTTTGTGCATATTAATGTTCAGTCCCACTCTTATACTTTCCCTGTTACGGTCCTCAATTATTTGTGGTAACTCGTCTGCATTGTTGTTGAATAAAGCAATGTCATCGGCAAGCCGAAGGTTGTTGAGGTATTCGCCATCGATCTTTTTTCCTAAGCCTTCCCAGTTTAATGGCTTGAATATTTCTTCTAAGCACGCACTGAATAGCATTGGAGAGATTGTGTCTCCTTGTCTGACTCCTTTATTTATAGGTATCTTCCTACTTTTCTTGTGTGGAATTAAGGTGGCTGTGGAATCTCTGTAAATATTTTCTAGAGTATTTACGTAAGTGGTCTGTACTCTTTGGCTACGCAATGCCTTTATCACTGCTGTTATCTTTACTGAATGGAATGCTTTTTCGTAATCTATGAAAGCCATATAGAGAAGTTTATTGTACTCTGCGGATTTCTCGATAACCTGGTTAATGACATGGATGTGATCCATTGTAGAGTAACCTTTCTGAAGCCAGCCTGCTCCCTTGGTTGACTAAATTCCAGTGTTGTCCTTATTCTGTTGAAGATTATTTTGGTACATATTTTATATAATACTATGAGTAAGCTAAAGGGCCTATAATTTTTTAGTTCTTTAAAGTCGCCCTTCTTGTGGATTAGTATAATGTTTGCATTCTTCCAGTTTTCTGGGACCCTTCCAGTCGATAGACTCTTCGTATAGAGATCCGACAGTTTTCCTAGCATTATGTCTCCTCCACCTTTGATTAAATCGACTGTTATTCCACCTTCTCCTGCCGCTTTTCCCCGTTTCATGCCTCGCAAGGCCTTTCTGACCTCATCTCTAGCTATAGGAGCAGTTTCTGTTTACTGTTCGTTATTGTTTTGAACAGAGCGCTCCTGAGTCAGTCGTCTGGGTACTGTAAAGGACAGTATAGAATTCTTCCGCTGCTTTTACTATATCTTCCAGATTGCTGATGATATTACCCTGCTTATCTTTTAGCGCATACTTCTTGGTTTGTCCTATGCCAAGTGTCCCTTTCACTGATTTCAGGCTGCGTCCATTTTTTACGGCTTCTTCAGTATTTCTCACGTTATAGTTTTGAACATCACTTATTTTCGCCTTGTTGATCAGTATTGACAAATCCGCGAATTCTGTCTTATCTCTTTAGTTGGACACTTTCATTCTTTGTCGCTCCTTTATTAGGTACTTTGTTACTTCGGATAGCTTGCCTACTGGTTGCATTGGTTCCTTGCCTCCCACTTCAACTGCTGCCTCTGAAGCCAGCGTCATTACGGTTTCATTCATTACCTCTATGTCATCATCATCGTCTCTCTGTTCTAAGGCTGCATATTTGTTTGCAAGTACCAGCCTAAATTTGTCGGCGTTTACCCTTACTGACTCTAACTGTTTCGTCTTGATCAATTTTACTCTTTCTCTCTTCATATTGAGGTAAATTCTAGCCCTTACTAACCTATGATCACTGCACTTTGCCCTACCTATCACTTCTACATCCTGCACTATGCTGGGATCGGCAGAAAGTATGAAATCAATATTATTTCTTGTTTCACCATTAGGGATTTTCCAGGTCCATTTTCTGTTGCTGCGTTTGCTGAAAAAGGTGTTCATTATTCTAAGCTTATTCCTTTCTGCGAATTCTACCAGCATCTCGCCTCTAGCGTTTCTAGAACCGATACCATAGTTGCCAATTGGCTGTTCACCCGCCTCTTTTTCCCCACTTTTGCATTGAAGTCCCCCATTACTACTGTATACTGCATTTGCACTTTTCTCATCGCTAATTCAACTTCTTCCTAAAACTTATCTACTTCCTCATCGTCGTGACTGGACGTTGGAGCATACGTTTGTACTACCTTTAATCTATACCTTTTATTGAGTTTGATTACGACTACTCCTACCCTCTCGTTGATGCTGTAAAATTCGTCAATGTTGCCCGCTATGTCTCTATGGATTAAGAATCCCACTTCGTATTGCTTCTCACCCGGGAGACCTCTATAGCAGAGGACATGGCCGTTATTCACCAATGTGTAAGCCTCACCAGGTCTTCTAATCTCACTAAGGCCGATAATATCCCAAAGAATGTCTGATAGTTCTTCCAAGAGTCCTGCTAAGCTTGCCTCACTCGAGAGAGTTCGGGTGTTAAACGTTGCAAGGGTCAGTTTCCATTGGCAGCCTGTCCGGACCCAGATATTCTTAGCACCCTCTGCTCCATTGCAAGTCCGACCGCATATATATATATATATATATATATATATATATATATATATATATATATGCGGTCGGACTTGCAATGGAGCAGAGGGTGCTATATATATATATATATATATATATATATATATATATATATATATATATATATATTAACACTAAAGGGTTGGTTTTCTGAACTACCGTGGATACAAAGGTTATGCTGTCTGAATTGACGTGTACTTCTGAAGGGTCATTGTTCTTACTCGAGGCAGCATATATCCGGCTTACTTTCTTCAATTTGAGTAATTCGGTGCATTCGGCGGGAACGAGCTAGATCAGACACAACTCAACTAAATAAAAAGCCCAGCGCCACTCCGTTCCGCAGCAATGTCACAAATACCCCGAAAGGTGCGGCGCAAGTGTCTGGGTCACTTATCGTGTTGAGACGTGTCACGCCTTCTAAGCGGCTGCACCTCCGAATGGGCGCTCTGTTTACTGACCATGATCTTCTCAATGCTGGCAATGACGCCGACAGCTCGAATACTTCTCGTAAGAGACCAACGTCACTTTGCTCCAAAAAGGCCGCTAAAGTGGAGGCTTAGGTTCTCGGCGCTAAAGCCCGCACAATGTACCGGCAAGTATCGTTGCTTGTTAAGCACCTATTCGCTGAAGTGTCAGCGTTGACAGCTGAAATGCAGCTTCTTTGTTGCGATAACTCTTACTGTTTTTCAGCACAAAGGAGGTTGACGCTTTCTTGCACGTGTGTTTTTTTTTCTTTTAATTTGTTTTATTCGTCGCGCCGGGGAAGGGATCGCGGGCACTGCGGTGGGCTCGCTTGATGGTACTATATTTATTGTTTCCTTTTCGCCTCTCTTCAAGATAATCGACCTAGTTCTTAAAACCGACGATGAACATTGACATGGATTCGAGATTTTTTCGATCAGTTACAGCTCTTTATTGTCATCGTTAGACAGATTGGCTGGCTGAAAGCGAGAAGAGTAGGGAATCAGGACGCGGTAAATGGACTCAAATGCTTATTAGATTATTACTCTAGAATAAACTTGACTGTACATATTTCTGGTTTAAGGAAGGGTGAAGCGACATCTCTGGTACTGTTAGCCCATTAGCAAACGAAATAATCCTTATGGCGTCGTGGCGTTGTCGTGCGAGAAAAAGGGGGAGGGAGCATGACAAGCCCCTATGAAGGGTCACTCTCATGCGCTCGGACGTAATCGTAACCGTTATTTTAACAAAGTTTTGGCTTTGACGGAAGCCCGTCTGGTCGGGATGGAACGTGGCGAAAGGTGAACAAGACCCGGGACTTTACGCAGACCAAGCTCTTTGGTCGGCACGGTGCCAAGGGTTTTGTCTACCTTTCACCATTAATTTAACAAGCATGTTTTCCGCGTCACTTATTAGTGTCGGTAGACGGGGTAAACACATCATTAGCATCATCATCATCATCATCATCATCATCCTGGTTACGCCCACTGCAGGGCAAAGGCCTCTCCCATTCTTCTCCAACTACCCCGGTCATGTACTAATTATGGCCATGTTGTCCCTGCAAACGTCTTAATGTCATCCGCCCACCTAACTTTCTGCCACCCCCTGCTACGCTTCCCTTCCCTTGGAATCCAGTCCGTAACCCTAATGACCACCGGTTATCTTCCCTCCTCATTACATGTCCTGCCCATATGCCCATTTCTTTTTCTTGATTTCAACTAAGATATCATTAACTCGCGTTTGTTTCCTCACCCAATCTGCTCTTTTCTTATCCCTTAACGTTACACCTATCATTCTTCTTTCCATAGCTCGTTGCGTGGTCCTCAATTGAACTAGCACTGTTTTCATAAGCTTCCAGGATTCTGCCCCGTACGTGAGTACTGGTAGGAGGTTCGAGAGTCTGAACAGCTGTTATACACTATTCCCTTGGGGGAAAATGAGAAAAGTGTATAACAGGCGTAAACACGATTACCGTCAATGTTACCCTGCTGGTCACATCTTCCCTCCTCGGACAATTCTCCTCTATAGCGGACACAAGCCGACATTCTTTGCTTTGTATTATGGAGACATTGCACCGTACAATTTGTTAATGGAGTTGAATACTACTTACGCACAGTCCACAGAGCACAGTGCACAGGTTTGCTGGAGGCGTGCAGGCCAGGCCTCGTCCAGCTTATGCTCAACGTGCGGGTCGCGTGGAGGGAGCTCAGGGATGGGTGGATCGATGGCTGCAGCGCTGCCATCACGAGAGAGAGAGAGAGAAAACATTTATTAGAACCATCGAGGTGGTTGCTCTTGAGGTCGAGTGGGTGGTGTCCTCATTCCAGGACTCCACTGGCCATGGCTGCTCGACGTACTTGCAGGACGAGAGCTTCTTGTCCCGCCAGGGTATCGCCGGTCAGCTGTACCTCCCACTGCTCAAATTGCGTGCTAGGCGTCTTTAAGTGTTGAGGTTTGCCCCCACACCCCCATGAGATGTGGAAGAGTGTAGGGCGTGTGTCGCCGCACCAGGGGCAGATGCCGCGATATGTATGTGGGAACATTCTACTGTATTTGTGTAGGTTAGGAAATGTGTTTGTCTGAATAAGTCGGAGAGCTACGGCATCTTCAGTGCTGAGCTTTCTGTGAGGCGGAGGATAAATCCTGTGGTTGAGTCGCTGGATCTCGAGTCGGTCGTAGTAATTGGACGGCAGGGGCATGAAGGTAAAGGGTGGGGATTGATGAGACGATTCGTCTTGCCCCGCTCGGTTGATTAGCGCTCGAGCTAGGGCGTTCGCCCTCTCGTTCCCCTCCAGACCCGCGTGGCCCGGCGTCCACATGATTTGATGGTATTCGAGTGACCTATTCACGAGTGACCATCACGAGTGACCTATTCGGGGCAGTGGTGGCAGTGGGAGAGGCTCGACACCAAGACGTTCGGTCCGGCAGCTATAAACTTTCCCGTCCCGAACTCAGCGGTATCGATGTTTTCCGCTTTCTAGACCTTTTAGTTTGGACAAACAATCAGAAGCGAACCTCGGAGACAGCGGTATTAAGCGACTTACAAATGATATTTTACCCCATCCATAATATCCGCGAGTACACATGTCATTGCGATCACATTAATTAATAACAATAGTAATGCAACGCAAAGCACTTACAACGCGTAAAAATGCTTTCGCTTTAAGCTTATGTCCTTGATGGTAATTTGCAAATAAGAAGCGTGATACCTAATGACGATTTTGAGGCATTCGCATTGCCAGTGTGGTTCGAATATGATGCGTCAACGCTAGCGGAAAAGCAGCTCGCGTACGTTGGGTGCCCCTATGTTGGTGGCGGACGGTGTTCGGGCCCTGCGTCCGTCTGGAAACATGCCGCAGGCAAGTTCCTGCGGTGATTATTTAAAAGCTGCAGGGACGGAGCCTGTGCTCACTTGTGCCTGCGCCACGCTGCCCAGCAGAGTTCGACAGAGCTTTGTGTTTCGGTTTATTTGCGGCAGACATTGATCAGCCCGCTACTTGCTGCTGTTTTGCAGTCCCCAGAAAAGCGGAAAAGTAAAGAATAAAAAATTCACTCGTCATCCCGACGCTATGCTAGTGGATGGACAGCGAAATTGTTAGAAAACCACCCAAATGCCGTCGGTGGGGATGTGAAATGTTTTATTCTTCTGCGTAGTCTTAGCACGACACCATTGTTACAGCATTATGATTTTGCACTCTTCGACTCTCATCGTATTCACGCGGCTCTTCGGGAGTCTGAACTTTGCGTGGTCTGCCCATATAGCGGTCTTGCAATGAACTGAACGAGTTGCTAGGCAGGTCTCCCCTTTTATATACGAAGTTTGGTGACGTCACTCACTGATTCGTGTGCTGCTGTTGCCCCTTTCCCCCCGGAGTAGCTGATGCAATCGTAATCTTTACCGGGAAACACACGGGGAAAGAAGGAACGTGCCTCGCATTGTTCACAGGCGCCTTATCTTCCATCATGCGGTTTTGACGCTTGTTTTGGAATTTTCTTTATTGAAATGAATACTGAGCGGTGTGTTGCATGCCTGATTCCAAAGGAGGTATAGGGCATTATAACGTAAAGCCCATCCAATTTTTTTATTTTAATTCCGGAATCAGCCCTCCGTGATTGCACAAAAACAATTTTGTACCCCCCCCCCCCTTCCCCCTTCGCCTGTCTGTGCACGCGACGTCACGAAAACCGCGATAGCTCCCGTCTGATATGAAGTGTACACACTGATTATGGATAATTGGCCCTAACAAAAGAAACATTGGTATTTCTCGTTCGACGCCATTTCGCCATTAGACCTCGGCTATTGGTCAACAGTTTTCGGGCTGCACCCACTTCACCTGCCTGTCACGCGACCTTAAAACACCGCAAAAACACACCGCGTTAAAGTGACGTGTACGCGTTAAAGATCCACTAATATGGCGAACAAAACTTTTTTTTCTGGATAGTCGCAGGCTGTCCCGCTCCGAAAAGAATAAAAAGATGGCTGCCGCCGATCGCTGAAGCACTGGCTACTCGCACCTGCAGGAGGGCATGATTTTATTTGCGTATAATAAATCTTTCTGCGTAGCCGTTTAAAGTTCTAGAGCACTTTCGGCACGTTTACGACCTAGCTCTGCCAACTCTTCCTTGCTGAGGATCCGTTTTAGCGGCATTCTCAACCTTCCGTTCCACGCCGCCGTGGTTTTCGACCAGCCACCTCGAGCCAAGTAACTGAAAGCGGACCAATCGAAGATGTCGGTGCCACCCTCTTCATCCTGTTATCTATTTTCAGTATGCTAGCTCAGCCCCCTCGAAATGGAAACCTCCCCTCACAATGGAAAGAAGCCAAAATTATTATGATTCCCAAACCCGGGAAGCGCCTCCTACTCGAAAACCTCCGCCCTATCTCCCTGACTTCATGTGTCGGAAAAGTCCTCGAGCACGTCATCCTCACCCGCTTACACAGACATATGAACGACAACGACCTCTTCCCTAATACCATGATTGGCTTCCGCCCGAAACTTTCTGCTCAAGATATCATGATTCAGCTCGAGCACCAAATTATCGATGGCGACAAAACCTCTAGGCTGGACACCAGAGCCATCTTGGCGCTAGACCTAACCAAGGCCTTCGATAACGTCACGCATGAGGCCATACTGAACCAAGTGGCACAACTCCAGGTTGGACATCGAACCTATAACTACGTAAAGAATTTTCTTACAGGTCGCACGGCCACCATTACCATCGGAGGGTTGCAGTCGCCAATTATTCACTTAGGCAGTAAAGGCACGCCGCAAGGATCGGTTCTATCCCCTTTTCTGTTTAACGTGGTCTTGCTCGGACTACCGCCTGCATTAGCTAGCATCCCCAACATCAAGCATAGCCTCTACGCAGACGATATCACCCTGTGGGTCACCGGGGGCAGCGACGGAGACATCCAAGACACGCTGCAGCAAGCCATCAACGAGGTCGTTGCATACGTAGAACCGCGCGGCCTGGCGTGTTCCCCACAGAAATTGGAGCTCCTTCTGTACAAGCCTAATTGGGGAGGTCGACGTCCAGACCCTCACCCACCCGAGATAGAACTCCACGCACACCAGCAAAGCATACCTACAGTACCTAGCATTCATATCCTTGGCTTACGCATCCAACAAAACGGCAGAAACACGGAGATACTCAAGCAATTAGATAATCATGTACACCAAACTACTCGCCTCATTGCACGCATCGGAAATCGACATCACGGCATGAAGGAAAGCAACCTTATACGCCTGGTAACCGCCTACGCCTTGAGCAGGATCACCTATGTCGCCCCGTACCTTAGCCTCAATGCAACTGAGAAGTCCAAACTCAATACCATGATCAAGAGGGCCTATAAACAAGCCCTACATCTTCCCATCACCACCTCTAACGAGAAACTGGACGCCCTAGGCATCCATAACACCATAGACGAGCTTATTGAAGCGCACCGTATTAGCCAATACGAACGACTTGCCAATTCCGCCACGGGCAGGCACATTCTAGGCACCCTAGGCATAACCTACACCACCCAATTCGGACCAAAAGTACCCATCCCTCCAAACATTCGTGATCAGCTAGTTATCCCGCCCATACCTCGGAATATGCACCCTGAACACAATCCGGAGCGACGTGCAGAAAGAGCTAAACAACTACAAAAGCGCTACGACCAAGCCGCTGACGTAACCTACGTGGACGCAGCAGACTACCCCAACCAAAACGCCATGGCGGTCGTCGCAGTCGCGGGTTCGCAGTACCACCTCTCCGCGGCCGCATCAATATTCGCCACGCAACCCGAAGTAGGAGAAGAAACGGCCATCGCTTTGGCCTACGCGGCTACCAATGCACACTGCATCATCAGCGATTGAAAAACGGCCATTCGTAACTGCACAAGAGGATTGATAGCACCCCAAGCGCAGAAGATTCTCTCTGGCACTCCTCCCTCAAGGCAACGCCGCGTGCAGATCATCTGGGCCCCTGGTCACTCGGGTCTGGCTGGAAACGAAGCCGCCCACGATGCCGCCCGAGCTCTCGCACACCGGGCGCATCATCCTTTTCCTGTGTCTTCCGATCCCGACCAGCCCTGTGTTCTGCATCGCGGTCACGCGCGGGACCGAATGGTCACGTTCCGATAAATTCTACTGCACTACCGCAGAGAGCGGTTACGCTACCCCCCAGCACACAAAACACTGACTAAGTCTCAATCCACCACTTGGCGACTCCTTCAGACACGAACTTTTCCGAACCCCGTGCTTTACAACCGCATGTACCCCGATGCATACTCACCACTCTGCAAAGCGTGCAAAGCCCGCGCCGACCTCAATCATATTATTTGGCAATGCCCCAAAGCCTCACCCACCAACACCTCCCGCACTAACACACGCATCATTAGTACGGCCGAGCAGTGGGAGACATTGCTGCTCAGCTTGGACCCAGAGGAACAGCTCTGGGCCGTCCGGATGGCCGAAGACGCCGCCAGAAAGCAAGAACTGGCCGCCGTCTGAGGAAGGGGGGGATTGGGGGTTAGTCTCCCGACCCCCGCCACCCCTTAACCCCATCAAGGACACAATAAAGTTTTATCTCTCTCTCTCTCTCTCTCTCTCCCCTTGAGCGTGCTCCTCACCTCCTGGCAGCCAATTAGAAACGGAAAACTGCTCAATCTATGCAATGTTATTCGTTTTGAAAGCAAAGTGACCGCCTATAAACTAAGAGAGCGTTTGATTGGGCTGTTGAGGCAACGCTGGCGGTCACCGCCCGATGCTTTCGCTGGTGGTTACGCAACTTTAACGTGAGGAGATTGGAATACAAACATATTGGAATAGTTTTACGTTATAGGGGCCATGATCTTTTTTGGTTCAATTTTTTGTTTCTGACGCACTTGAAAATCACGGCTAACTAGAGTATAAAATTGTAATACGACGGTGAGTATTTTATTTTGTCTTATTTTAATGTAAAGGATGGAACAGGATACCGTAAGGTTTGGGTTTCGCGGAATAAACAAGCGCAGATTCCTAGAAGTCCTTGATGGGCTAATTAATTATGCATATTCGATAGCATAATTGAGTGCGCGAAAAACACACCTACATAAGGGCACATTGACAGGACTTGCACACGCCCTATCAGCACCATTCGCAGATATTTTCGCTACCTAAACGCGGACGAGAGTGTGGGACAATTTGAAGGAGTGCATCGCGCGCGCGCTTAGTTTGCGCAGCTCGAAGGCGCAGAAAGTCGTTGTCGAGTTGTCTGTGCCGCCGCTGAGCGTCGGAATAGGAGGTCGAAGTTGACGGCTGTTTTGCAGCCTGGCAATGCTGAAGAATTGCCGCCTGCTTTGGTTCGAAATGTTCGACACACATTGACTTCGATCAGGATAAAAACTGCATGTGCGAAGAAATAGAAAACGAGAAGAATGTTCCATCTATCTCTCGGGTCATCTTAGCTTTCGTGCAGGAAGATAGCAGTGAACTTTTTCTCACTGATCCCTACTGAGTGAAATTAGAGACAACTACAGAGTCTCATCATTTCCCAGAAATGTCCACCCACTATACAACGTGGGCAGGCGCTGGGCCTGCGCCCGCACGATTCTCGACCGCGCCGACGCGGATCGTGAAGCCACCGCATTTGTGGACGCGGCCCACTACGGCAACACATCCACTTTCAAGATAGCAGTTGTGGACGGCAACGGAACGTTACGATCATCCGCATCGGTTAAAACGACCACCAGCGCTAAAGCAGGACAGATCGCCGTAGCCGTCGTCATGGCAGATCCCACATTTACCCATGTGCTCACGGACTCGCGTTACGCAATTCGGGCCTACGAAAGCGGCAACGTGTTTAAAGAAGTAGCGCGTATACTACTGGCGAGATCAAAAGAGAAAAAACGATGCCTCTCCTGGTCACCCGCTCACATGGGGAAAGACATTCACCCGCAAAAACCAAACCTCAATTAAACGGCCCATGACCATGCACGGGAACTTGCCCGCCGCAACGGTCCCATGGCCTCCAAGGGGCTGGACATTCAGTTTAATGACCCGCTACTCACTTATCAGGAAATCACCTCACACTATCGAAAAGGCAGAATCAAATATCCGCTCCCGCACGCCAAACTCGAACGCGCGCAGGCGGCCGCGTTTCGAATGCTACAAATGGACTCGTATCCGTCACGAGGCCTACTAAGTCACTACAACTCAGACATCCCGGCAAATCACCCAGACGGCCCAGAACTTTATTGGTCGCTCTCGCACATGCTATGGCAATGTACCACGTTACCAAAAGGCTCTCTCTCCAGTGAGCCCGAATGGGGAGAAGCCCTCAAAAGCCCGAACCTCAAACTCCACCTCAAGGCCGTCCAGAGGGCCCAGGAACTGGCGGAGCGTCACCATGTTCCCGTTCCGACTTGGGCGTCGCCTACTGTTTCGGCCCAAGGAGATCCCCGCGTGAGATCTCTAACGGCTTGAAACTCCTCAGTACCTCAATAAAGTTCTTGACTGACTGTCTGACGGACCGACCGACCGACCGACCGACCGACCGACCGACCGACCGACCGACCGACCGACCGACCGACCGACCGACCGACCGGCAGACTGACTCATTCAATATGCCGAGCTGCTGCAGTCGCTTGACATTCAGGTTGCCCACCCAGCCTGCTGGTCCGCGCGTCTCGCTTAAAAAAAAAATCGTTTTATTGAGAAGCGATAACGGGAAAAGAATCGCATAAACCCAGGAACATTATTTGGCTTATGCACGTAGGAAATAAAACAGGTATACCCAGCTTTTGCCACCTCTAGCGGAACTGTGCCAAAGAGCGCACTCCCTCAGATGAGTACAAACGCAAAGCGAGGCGACTTACTGCACTTTTATAGTTCAACAAAAAGGTATGCAGATCCGAGACACATCTCGGAATCTACGTGAAGCGAACCTTTCGTGAATCGACTGAGCAAATTATTTTTCCATCCTGCGCCTTTGGCGTAAAGAAAACTGGCATGCGCGCATGTGCTTTAGCGCGTCTGTGCCACGCAATGTGACACGTGTGGTGGTCTCTTCAAGTAGCTCTAGTAGGAGCTGACACGATATACTAAGTAAACGTGCGATTGTAGATTTAGGATTAAGGTATAGGGCTGCTGAGCTGGGGGACCGAGGTTCGATCGTACCATCGGGCGCGTAATTCAATTTTTTTAAGCATGAGATATTTGGTAAAACAGCAGCAAAGCCGAGCAGTCGCGGCCAGGAAATTCCGAGAAGGTTGGCTAAAGAAGCTTCCCTTTAAAATCGAGGAATTACGTGAAACTGCGTTTACATTTCGAAATCGTCAGGTTTAACGTCGCATATAGCAGCATTGGAATTATCGGAGGCCTACAAATTGGCGGGTCCTGTTTACGTTCTCGTTTTTTAACGTGCGTCCGAACAAGAATACACGAGCATCGTCGCAGTGCCGCGCCATAGAAATGCTGTCGCCATGGCCGCAAACATCGAACCCTCGACCTCTTGCTCCCGAACCGCAGCTACTGACCGAGGCAGATGTTTGCATTCCTGCGGCCACCGAGGTCTCTTGTGCGACGGGCAGCTCTGTGACATATCGAGAATACAGCCTGCAGAAACGGACACTCCACCTCCATTTTCAGAGCCGAGTGAATCTAGACGTAAGCTAAGGGACGCACGCCGAGGTGTCGTAAAATAAGCTTGCGCAGGCAATCTACGAGTAGTTCAGGAATCTCACTTCTACGAAAAAAATAATGTTATAACATTTCTCAATCACTCAGAGATATGTGGCTTAAGAATGCATTTTTACATTATACCCTGACGGCCAAAGTCTTCTGACGACAAAAGAGTACGGTAAATGAATGGAACAAGCAGAAAGCCACTCAGTAAATCTTCGGGCGCTAGCATTTCAATTCATTAGGCATGCAACAGTCTTGAGTCGAACTTCAAAGCTGCGTCTCCTGTTTCGCTGCCTGCTTGACAGAGAATAACGACAAACTTAAGCGGACGCAAACTCAGCGAGTTTAAATGATGCCATTCCGTATACGGAGCCGTAAGGAGGTCACTTTCAGAAGTGGTGCCCATTAATCGAATGATTTTCCCGCCTCTCAACGAGCGGCACCCAATTTCGAAAACGGGGCACGTAGAAGGGCTGTGGATTCTTCCCAGACGATTGCCTCCTCACAATCGCCCTCTATTAACGCACAGAGCCGGTGCCTGCTTTTTCGCCTACCCCACGATATTCTTCTTTTTTTCCTTTTTTCTTCACTTCCCTGCACCTGCGTCGATGTGCCAATTTGCTATAGTACAGAAACAAAGTTGTTCTTGCCTATATGGCATGTGACTGTTTCTTTTCGTCTTTTCTCCGAGGATGAATGACATCTCCCAAAGACCCCGGCGTGAACTAAAAGCATGCATCTTTCAGCCTTCCAGCTCCTGTTGCTTGGTCATTTGGAAAATGAAGGCCTCTTCTCTTGACTGTTCATAAAATCGCGACAAAAGGTGCGCGTTCATAGATATAAGCCTCCGAACTCGCACGGACAGTGAAAGAGTGTGCGCAGAAGAGATTGATAGTTAAGTGATAAGGAAAACAAGAAAGCCTATACGCTAATGCCACCCATAGAAACGTCAATCTTTCGAGAGAAAACTGGTATTCTCAGTGCTATTCACATCGTTATCTGATTTCTTCTTCTTGCGTATCATTTTCTTTTTCGTTTCTTTCACTGGTTTCTTTGCTTGCATTTTCATTAGTTATTCCGGCAACGTCTTTTTTGTTTTCTTTTTACCTAAACGACATTCAAGAGCCCCCTTTCGCGAATGGCTATACACAGGAAGAGCAATTCGCTCACCACGGGAGACATTTGCCTATCCTTAGAATGATTGTAGCATTTCTTTAACCCTCGGCAGTTTTGGAAGGTAGTTCGTGGCAGCAAGCCTAGCACGATTCACTTGCTCGACCGCAATGGTGATGCTGTTCCTAATGGTGACTGCTGCAATGTGCTAAACGATGCTTTTGTTTCTTGCTTTTCTTGCTTAACAGCTTTTTCTATGCCAACAATCACCGACTCTTGTTTCGTTCCAATAGATTTTGTCTCTGTATATTCAGCTAGGGTGTGCCATTTGATAGAAAACTTAAAGTTGTCTAGCTCTGCAGGCAATGACAACATAAATTGAAAGTTCTTAAAAAATACAAAAGTTTACTGTTTCATTATACTTTCTGAACTCTATTCGCAGTCTTTACAGGCTTCTACTTAGCCAGATGATTAAGGTGATTAAGATGAGTAAGGTGGTCCCACTTCACAAATCAGTTAACACCCATTCTCCCCTAAACTACGGGCCAATATCGTTAAGCAGTGTACCTTGTAAACTTCTCCAACCCATTATTTATTCAAACTTTGTACCTTTAGAAGGATCGACATTTCGGCCAGTTGGTACTGGTTGAACATCTTGAAGGGGCAGCGCAATAAGACGAAGACAGAAGGCAAGAACATACAAGACAGCGATGTCCTGTGTGTGCGCCATATTGCGCTGCCCCTTCAAGATGTTTTTTCTCCTTTCAACATGGTTTTAGGAAACACTTCTCTTCTCAAACGCAGTTACTCACTCTTACTAACGATATTTTTGGAGCTTTTGACAAAAATTTGATAACTGATTTCATCTTTTTAGATTACGCTAAAGCGTGTTGAAAGTCTGTTGAAGGTGTTGAAAGTTGAAATCAAGAAAAAGAAATGGGGGGCATGGGCAGGGCATGTAATGAGGAGGGAAGATAACCGATGGTCATTAAGGGTTACGGACTGGATTCCAAGGGAATGGAAGCGTAGCAGGGGGCGGCAGAAAGTTAGGTGGGCGGATGAGATTAAGAAGTTTGCAGGGGCAACATGGCCACAATTAGTACATGACCGGGGTAGATGGAGAAGTATGGGAGAGGCCTTTGCCCTGCAGTGGGCGTAACCAGGATGATGATGATGATGATGATGATGATGATGATGATGATGATGATGATGAAAGCCTTCGGCACTGAATCACACAAACTTCTCCTCCTAAAAATGAGCACGATCAATATAGATCCTGATATTCTAGACAGGATTCAATGCGTTTTGACTAACCGCTTACAGTACGTTCACGGTGATGATTATGACTCCTCTATTGTTCTTTCTACTTCAGGTGCACACCAAGGATCCATTTTGGGCCCATTACTATTTCTTATTTATATTAATGACTTACCTGTTGGTATTAACTCTCGCATTAAACACATTGCTAATAATAATCCCCAGGGCGTCTCTGTTTTGCAATCCGGCATTGAAGCTATTCCTAAAAGGTGCAATAAGTGGCTTATGAAGCTAAATACTTCAAAATCTATGGTCATGAGAGTAAAGCGTCACAATAAAGTTAATGACAACGTTGCTTACACCCTTGATACCTCCGCTTTAACCCCCGTTATACTAGTAACCACTATCTTGGCGTGCATGCAACTCACCACCTCTCCTGGAATATACACGTTAAACATGTAATTAGCAACGCTAATCGAATGCTTGAATTTCTGCGCCAAAATTTTTTCTCCGTTTCCTCCTATTTAAAGATCAATTTGTACGCAACTGTAGTTACATCAAAATTAGCATATGCTTGCTTTATTCGGGATCCATCTATCTCCGCATTAATCACCGCCCCTGAATCCCTTCGGAACAGCGCTGCTCGATATGATTCTCTCTGCTATCGCGTTTCTTCAATGAAAGCTAATTTAGGTCTACCGACACTTCGGTCACGCCGCAAGTGCTTCCGCTTAAACCTCTATCACAAAATTTTTTTACACTAATCCAACGCTCAAAAACGATCTTTTCCTCCCTCCAGATTATCTGTCCTCACGGATCGATTATAAACTCAATGTTAAAATTCCATATTGCCACACTAACACTTGCCATGCCTCCTTTTTGCCGCAAACAAGTAGTGACTGGAACCACTTTCCCACCTCCGTCGCTGCAATCGAAGACCCTGCCTCCTTTAAGGTTGCGATTAACAATTTACTGTTAGAACACTCTTCTCTGTAATACCCTCGGGTTCCGAGAGTATGAAAATAAATAAATCAAGTAAATTCTCTTATTGATGTATAGTTTGTTCCCATAGCATGCTAATTGGGCCACGACAGCGAGTGATTCCACAACGATGCGAAGTGGCTTTCCAGGACGATCACCTTTTCTGGTCTTATTGTGATAGCAATTATATGGACACTCCAGGCGGTATAAAGTGCCAAGTGCTATAAGATCACGCTCCGCACTCTCTTTTCTGCGGCTGCAAGGGAAATCGTGCGTGGCTGAGCAGAGAAGGATAGTGGCTTGATGCGCGCTAGGGCGAAGCGGAGGGAGGGTGGGGGTGCGTAGAGCACGTGGCTCCTCCTCTATCCCGGCCGCGCATGCCTGGCGCGTACGCGGGCCACGCGCTGTGTTTTAAAGGTGTTCTGCGGCGTCCGCAAAAGTGCGTAGCAGCAAGTGTTCGCGGTCATCAGGGGAAATCTGCTTATGTTTGTCTGTGCGCGCATTATATGGTAAGCGAATATTTACTACAATTTAAACGGCCGATAACTCGCTTGTGTGGTTTCATACATTGCTTTCACTATCAACTCTTCGCCTGGCGAAACGGCGACTATTTGTCAATATACGGTTCTCTGTGTGCGTGCGTGTGTGTGCGTGTGTGTGCATGTGTGTGTGTGTGTGCGTGTGCGTGCGTGTGCGTGCGTGTGTGTGTTTGTGTGTTTGTGTGTGTGTGCGTGCGTGTGCATGTGCGTGTGTGTGTGTGTGTGTGTGCGTGTGTGTGTGCATGCATGTATGAATGGACATCTTTGTCTGTTGATTTGATAGTGAAATATTGTAAAATAAATAGATGAATTCTTCGCCTTCTACGCCACATAATTATTCGAAAGGAATGATAGAAAACATAAAATAGCTTAGCCCTCCAAGTGAAGCCACCGCAGAATCTTATCAGCTCTCATTTCTTGGAAATTTAAGAATGCCACCCGAACGTTCTCCTATTATCTCGGGTGTCAAGTTTTGCGTGGCCCTCAAAATTTGAACGCAGTGTAAGAGCACGCTACAAATAGTTCACTGTCGACGAAGGATTTTCTGTACTTCTGGCCTAGTTAGTGGGAATCGTTCTTTAAAAAACAAAATTCCACTAATTAGTGACTCGCATATTGTGTTGTATGAGGAACCCAAGAAAAAGTTTGGCAAGGTTAAGTGTTTCCATTTTTTTCGATCTAATTTCTTTTGTGCATAGTCCCCTCTGCTCGCGAGTACAAGGCTATACCATTATGCTATCGAATGTATTAGTGCTGTAGGGTCACTACAGGTTATGTGTTACACACTGTGAGCAGACCAACTAAAACGGTAGTTTCTGAAAGAAATCCACCCTAGAACTGACGCAATAAACGCCATTATTTTGGGTACAGAAGGCGCATGCGTTTCAATGTGCAAGATGTGTGCTCGAAGTACTACATCACACCGTACACAACTTCAGTACAACCGAACTCAACTGTTCAGTGGAAGAAATAGTTATAACTACCGATCATGGCAATACCAGGGAGACCAGGGCCCTGCTCGCACTTGACCTCGAGAAAGCGTTGAACAACGTCCTCCACAAATACATTCTGGCCTGCGTCGCAGACCTCCAGCTGGGCCACAGACTATATAACTACGTTCGTTCGTTCCTGACGGGGAGGAAAGCGAAGCTGCGGATCGGCGACTTTGTCTTCGACGAGGTGCTCCTGGGCCCATGGGGCACGCCGCAAGGCTCGGTCATTTCGCCTGCTCTCTTCAACATTTGCGTGGTCGGCCTCTCGAGGAATCTGGCCCAAGTTGAAGGTATCAAGCACACCATCTATGCCGACGACATCACGACCTAGTGCACCGGCGGTAGCAAAGGGCAAGTGGAAAGCACCATGCAAGAGGCGGTAGACGTATCGGAGCAAAGCTGCTGCTCAGCAGACTCAGGCGCTCCCCGATCAAATCTGAGCTTCTGCTTTATAGAAAAGGAAAAGGCCGCAGACCCTAGGGCTGGAAATTGGTCAGTCTCGGAATGTGGCATTCACCTGTTCACTCGGAGCGGTGACCCGATACCCAGGATCGACACCATCAGAGTCCTGGTTATTTTCATCAAATCAAGTGACGGCAAGGGCACCGCGTTGCGCAAGATCATTGCAAAGACCAACAATGCTTTTCGCTTCGCGCGAAGGGTCACGAGCAGGCATCGTGGCCTCAAGGAGGACAACCTGCTTTGGCTCATCTACGCTTTGTGCTGTTTCACTTCGCCTATACGGTGGCCATGCACAACTGGCACAGAGCCGAGCGGGAAAAGCTTAATGCCTTCATTAGAAAATTCATCAAGCGAGCCCTCGGGTTGCCCGTGAGAACGCATACTGAGGACCTCCTTCGGCTCATATACACAACACCATGGAGGAGATAGCCGACGCTCAGGAACGGGCCCAGCTAACTCGGCTGTCCAACACAGCAGCCGACACGCGTATCCTCGAGGAGATCGGACTGGCAACCACCAAGAACTTGGCTGAAAACACCCAAATCCCCGAAGAAATAGGGGAGAAGATCGTGGTCGCCCCTTTGCCCCGCAACGTTCATCCCGTTCACAACGCAGGTCGTCGCAAGGCAAGAGCATTGAATATACTGAAGCAAATAAACAAGGACAAGATGGAAGCAAGCTTCGCGGGCGCAGCTGCATACCGAGACAGCAAGGCTTTTGCGCTTTCCGTCGTGGACACGCTGCGCAAAGTCACCAACTGTGCTTCCATCCGCACGACGGACCCCGAGGTGGCCGAGCAAGTGGCCATTGCAGTTGTCATGCAAGACGGTTGGAGAGAAAGGGTGTATAGCGATTCGAAAGTGGCCGTAAGGGCATTCCAGAAAGCCGGGTAGCCCGGCAGGTAATTCAAATTCTGAAAGGCGCCAAACATGGCGACACCTCCATACACTCCATCCTTTGGTTCCCTGCCCACGTCGGGGCGAGTGAGGGGGTCCCTCTGAACCTCAATGAGTCTGCCCACGAGGCTGCGCGTGGCTTTACCGACCGCGCTGCCCTCAGATTGGGCGACCCTCTCCCCGGACACAGAGACGCTCCTATCACGCCAAATGAACTTACTACATGAACTTACTACGAACTTACTACGAACTTACTATATATATATATATATATATATATATATATATATAAATATATATATTGCTACGGAACAGCCGCCACGGTGTGGCTGCACTGAGGAGAAAGAAGACGACGTGTGTGCCCGTTTGATATAGCGTCGCCATTTTGGCCTCCGTGAGCTTCCCTGTAAATAAATTGCAAATAGTATTCGGCTTCAGCTTCACGTAACATTAATTTGGTGGAGGTGGACGTTCCCCGTACCCGTCATGGAGCTTCGCAGCGGTCGCAACGGCGACAATGCAACTTCGGCTCCTGCTGGCGGCACTTCATCTAGGCAAGCGTCTCCGCCTGCAGCCCCGACCTACGTCGCCGTTACCCCACCTCGGGATCCTGGTGTTTTCAATAGCATTCAATTACGTCACTTCGTCAGTGGATTGAACTCCGTGTTGCCATCTGGTCAGCTTCAGTAAGTGTTATGAACTCTCCCCGCATAAACGTCTGAGCTTTTGTCAAATACAGGTAGTTGTCAGTGGACATTCGTGTTGTCATTTATTGTGACCTTTTTTTTTTCATTGCATTGCAAGCGACTGCCCACTCACATGGTAGTGAACTGCCAAAAAGAGATCGGGTTTTGTTTCACTCCTTAATGCTTCATTCACACAACAGTCTAACGTTTAGGAGAAGCCGGCGACATGTTATAGTATGCTTTCTGCCTGCATTTAAATTCAAAAGTAATGAATCAACCACTCCAATCTTTTCCACGCGTCCCATGTGGTGCGAAAAATTCAGCACAAGGAAATATTACGAAAGCACTCCAAGAGTGCAATGACCCCTCGTCAGTTTCAGGCCACTTCGCTATGTCGATATCACGAACGAAATGCGTTGTACGCGGACGTTTCTTTAAACGGGATCTACGTTCAAGACATAATTTGGGTGTCGCGCTGCGTGAAGTGAAGGCGCTAACGCCACTCGGGTAATGCCGCCGATATTCGTTCCGTCTGGTGGCCATTTTGTATGCAAACCGCCTTCCGTAGTGACTCCCATGGCTGAACTACAACTGCGGATTTTTATATCTATCGCTTCATTGGGGTTGTTCATAACATCCTGACCCTGAGTAACGCTGTAGCGGCAGACTGCAGATTAATTTTGACCAGCTGGGGTCCTTTCAGGGGAGCCTACAGCTCAATACATCAGTGCTCCTTTTTTATTCTTGTTTTTATTCTTCTACGGCCGGCACTCAAACCCACTACTTAGAGCTCAGCAGCGTTATGTCAGAGCTACAGTGCTGTAGTAGTGAGTTCGCATTTTTCTATAACGTTGCAGTAATGTTCAAGAAGAGCATAGCCTTCTAATATATGATAGCATATCAACCAAATGTCCCGAATTTCCTTGAAGCTTAAGAACTCAGGCTCGCGCGACGATATTAGGACTCTTTCGTGATGGCTTACAAAAATGAATTCTGTTCACGAAAATGTTTCGCCCGTTGATCTTCAACCATACGCTAGAAAGTCTGGTTGTGGAAGGACACGAGAAAGGCACTTGCTTCGAGTAAGTTTTTGTAGACATGTCTCTCAAGCAGGCGAGATCGGAAACAGCAACGTCGCGCTAAACGTCATTGGTATTCGAAGACATCGTGGTGCTTGTGAGCCACTGCTGTTGCAAGTTTGATGAAGGTTGTGTGCTGCGTGTAAAGCTGAATCGCGTTACTAACGTGCGTATGTATGCCACAAAAGGCGTACGTGTTCTGAGCCCAAATGTATAAAAAGAAAGAAAAAAAATGCGCGCTAGCCATTTTTCCTTCAGCTGTTGTCTCCTCGAGATTTTTACGAATTTCAGCGTTCACAGGTTGGCAGCTATATAAACACATAGTTCCAACGAATATGGTCCTTGAACAAAACAACAGATGTAGCTTGGTATTCTTCCGCGAGGGAACTAGCTTAAAACGCTTGGCCTCTGAGTTGTACGCTTTCCTCGTCAACATCACTGCAATTTATTTTAACAATGACTTGCATTTGGCGGTGGATTTTCCCGTAAGACCTTTAGGTGCGCGATGTAATTGAGAGTGCTGCATGCAGACGCCCTGTTTCCCCTGTGCGCGGAAAATATAAGCCATGTTGTGGAAGCACACGCCAGCTGCTCTTTTCTGAACACTTACTACGCTTTCACGGTACTAGCGACGAGAATGTACTAAATCGCAAAATGTATACGCGTGTGATGTTGCTTCCACGGCTGGACATATTACTGAGAAAAAGGTACACACTAGGATTATGAGGTAGCCCGCAGAAATTAACCGAAATTCTCAGGAAAGCCTATTTCGACAGCGCGACGCCTAGAATTTACAACCTTGGGAATACAGCGGTTCATGCATACAGCAAGGACAGGTTCTTTATAGAGAAAAGTATTATAAAATGGCACCGCTACACATTGGTGGGAGGAAATCTCGCGCGACGTGAAAGAAGTAAACGAAAGGAATACTAGAGCTCGAGTATTTTTCGTTATAGCCTAAATTCCGTCTTACGCTGGACAGCTTTATTCCTACAGCACGGGTGGTGCCCACTTACGAAGCAGTATTATAGTGTTCTGATTTATTTCATTAGTTTAGCGTTGATGTATGGACCTGCAATATGGAAGCGGCTGTGTAGGTAGAGCGTTCGCGCAATTTTTTTTTTTTATCAGCACAATATATTCTGTTCTATTGGACAGCATTCCTTCCATTTCGATAAATACAAAGCACGTTAATGCCTTTTGTTAGAGTGTATCCTAAGTCACGTGCCCATAAAGACATTATCAGATATATAATAGTCAAATCGACTTCTTTGGACCATAGTATAATTGGTCAGTCAATTTTTTATCATTTATTAAGTGATGACATCCTGGGAAATTAAGCCACCGATTAACAGGCTAGCGCGTTAAGACAAGAATATATTCTGCGTCTGTCTCCGAAAGCAGAAAGCCACATTCATATGGGGTCGGAACGCAAATATGTTAGCGTATTGAGGTTTGCGTCTCCCTTAAAAAGCGCAGGCGTCTAAAAGTTTTGTGGAGTGGTTCACTACGACGTTTCTCTTAGGCGGAGTACTGCTCTGGGAGGCAAGTCGTGCATCAGCTGATCAATTAGCCAGTGCTTCTATGATCCCCATTCTTAATTGTAATTATTATTATTATTGTTATTTTAATAAATATTAATAGTAGTAGTAGTAGTAGTAGTAGTAGTAGTAGTAGTAGTAGTAGTAGTAGTAGTAGTAGTAGTAGTAGTAGTAGCAGTGACTAAACACAACCAGAGCCAGGTCTCTTCTGATTGTAATATAAACAAGAGCGCGATTCACAGGACAGGAAATATGACGGTAGCAATAAGCGCTAACTTGCATTTGAAAATACATTGGGAGACGTTCATTTTGCCAAATGTTCACGCGTGGTCACATCAAGCCGTTTCTTGCTGCTTTCCTGTAACGCGAATAGCGTTGTTTTTTGAAAACAAGATCTTCTTTGGCGAGTTCATGTCAATTTGTGCTCCTTGAGATCGGTGTATCTAACCACTTTCGTCCAGTAAAGTAGACGTTCTGGGGCGTTGTGGTGCACGTAGGCTAACAAAAATTAAGCCCAAATGGAGCCTGAATAAAAAAGACGCACCAAGTTAGCGTAGGGCTGTGTACGCAGCAGTAATAATGCATAATCAGTGATAAAGGGGCCACAATAAAAACCCAGATGCGCTAGTTAAAACTGCGCGTGCCTAAAACAGGAACCGGAAGTGGGGCTATAATCGTCGAAAAATGTGCACCGCTCCCGAAGGTATGCATTCTAAAAATAGAGAAATTAAAGAAAGGTAAAGGTTAAGTAAAAGGCTCTATGTAAGAGTGAGATGGCATTATAGCAGGGTAAGTTGGCGAAAGTTAAGTTAAGGCGACTCAACAGCGGTCGAGACAAAACAAGGTCTTCTGGGGGGAGAGGGAGCCTCTCTTCCATCTTGAATAAAAAATAACACCGAGCAGCAAACCACGTGCGCCTCGGAAGGCCTTGCCTTTCTTCGAAGTCATCCGCAGTTGACGCGCCTTTTATATCTTTATTTATTTGATTGATTTCTGCCCAGTGCAACCTAGTCATCGCTCTTGCAGTAGGGGTGGTTATACAGGAAGAACAAAATAACACACTGCAATAACTAGCAAAGCAAGCGAAATTGAAAGAATTGCAGCAGAACGTACGCTGTGCTCCACGAGGGCAGCAATGCGTGCCGTCGAGCAGGAGCGGCCGCTGCACGCCCGTCCCCGGCGGTGCCCGCTGCGCGCTGACGGGCGTTCACGTTTACGAAACTTATCCCATCCGTTTAATACTTTCGAAACGTGACTGCTAGAGGGCAAGTGCGGACACAAAGCTGTCGAGCGGTAGACCATGAGTGGCACCGCTTAAAGATATCTAGAGCTTATTTGTGCGAGGGGGAAAAAAAAGCTGAATTTAGAAAATTTTAGACTCTGCAAACACAGGTGTAACATTTCCTTCGTATTTAGTTATCCTTAAGAGGAAGCTTTAGCTGAGGTGCTCCTATATAAATACATGTAAAAGGAAAATTTGTTTTTCTCGGCAACCATTGCACAAGATTTGACGAGGTTTGTTGCTTTTAAAGGGAAAACTTAAGATATAGTGACTGTTGATTTCGAATTTTTGATTTAGGTCGTCAATTTATTATTTAACATTGGCAAAAGCCGAAAGTTTTCAAAAAACGAAATAGCAAGTTTACACCTCCGTAACTCAGCAACGAAAAATGGTTATACAATTCTGGGAATTGAATCTAATAGCACATATAAAGCGGACAAAATTGATATGTTACGCATGAATCCCAAGAAATTTAGTAACATGGAAATACAGCTTTTGCAGAACCCTCGTAAACAACGTAATAAATCCATGCAAGGTGTAAAATCACATATCGAATTTGTCCACTTTCAATGATTTAATGAGTGACGTTTACAGAACCGCGATATCTGTTCTTTATGCACAGGTATCAATTTGTAAACTTCGTGCTTCTAAGTTTTTCAAACTTTCAAATTTTTTAAAATTATTGTAACAAAATTCACGCCCTACATTAAAATTCTGCTTTCCACAGTCACTATAACTGGACTTTCTCTCTCAAATGCAACACATTTCATTAACATCGGTCTAGGAGTTATCTCAGAAAAACGTTTTTGCGTTTTACATGTATTTGAATACGCCGCGTGGAAGTTGGGCCCGAGTTAAAGCTTTCTTACCGATTGTGACTGTACACTGTGTGACGTGGGATTGTACGGTGACACTGTGTAAGGCTAGAAACGCCTTTGTGGGCTGCGTGACAGTGCCCACAGAAACAGTTCGTGTGTACGTGCGTGTGCGTGTTCAGGTTTTTTCTTCTTTTTTTTATCCTTCTCTCTCTCACCTATCGCATCCCCTTTCCCCTACAGGGTAGCCTACCGGAGGTAATCTCTGATTAACCTCCCTGTCTTTCCTTTGCCTTTCTCTCTCTCTCTCTCTCTCTCTCTCTCTTACTCTTAACAATGCTACACCAACTTGCAGCCATTCAGTGGTGGACAGTGTCGAAGATACATGTACCTTAAATACTATCTTATATACTTTTTGGGTATCTTGTATCTGTATCGTGATACGTCGGGCAAGACGTGTATCAGTATATTTGCGATACCTGAAAGAATGTGTCGCGTATCGGAAGATACAAAATACTGGCTATCGCAACATCACCGTGTGAAACTACAAACGTTGGCTGAACTTCGCTTCTCAAGCTCATATTGTTGCTACTAAGTCACCTTAATAAATCATCAGGCAGCGACTTTTTTGCTTGTCGCCAGAGCCCTCCAGCTATGGCTGGCGATGAAATGTGCGCGTGACTATTGGTGGAGCACAGTCACGTGGCGGCTCTCGTACCGTCTAGACAAAAACAAGCGCGTGAACGTCTGCGCGCCGCCGACCTTTTGCTTTCTTGATTTTTGTTTTTTGTTTTGTTTTGTGGAGCCGGTGCCATCACACTTGCTCGCAACCACCGTACCATGCTGCGTACGCCAATGCGCGCGGCGCGCAAATTCTGAGGCCGCTATAGCGTCGTCATCGAAGTTTCTGTTGCGTGGTGCTTTGTTACGAAGTCCGAAGAATGCAAGAATGCGGTTGCCTTGCGTCTAGTGGTTTTCACGCGTCAGCGATGTGAAGCATCTCGTGGATGTAAGTTTGACTGTTGTGACCCAAATCGTCGATGGCGCTGCATCCGGGACACTTGTGCATAAGGCGGCTATACTGAACCAGACAAAAATTTGGAGATACTAACAGACATTTCGTTCGAATAAAACAAGGTTGGTGGCAGTTGAGAAATTTCGAAGCAAACACTTTTGGGCCTACACGTTAGCTCCTACATTATATATATATAATGTAAGAAATTTATTTATTTATTTATTTATTTATTTATTTATTTATTTATTTATTTATACATACTGTCAATCCCAACGGGAATTATAACAGGAGGGCAAGAAAAGAGACGAGGATTTTAGTACAAGGCAAAGAAAAAGACATTGTACAACCAAATCTCGCTCTATTGACGGCTTTAAGGCATACAACAAAATCTATAAAAACAAATTGCACAGACTAAATGACATTGGCACTTTGCCTATATGACGACAAAGGCAAAAACATAACACTGTTTCAGAATTGCGAGGCTAGCAAATCGTTTTCTATGAGTTTACAAAAACGAGCTAAAGAGGTGCTGCTGGTAACGGAGGGTGTCAGTAAAGTGGACAGTTGGGCTAGTTGGTGAGTAATCACCATACCTTGCTGGTGTAGCAGTGCACTGACACGGACACAGTGAAGACAAACAGGAAAGGACAACACTCGCTGCACTCGCAACTATCTTATTTCAGAACACATACTTCATATTTATATACCTGCGCACCCTCAGGCGTCACAGAAAATCAAGACAAGATTAAAGGCCTTTTTAAAAAATAATTTGCCAGCGCATACTCGGGCGTCAAAGATATGGCACCTATCTATCATGGTGTGCAATCCTATCGTAATTTGTTGCAACCCTAACAACCATTTTTATTACACAATTTTTTTCTTCTTTTTAGTGTACTTCCAAAAAGGCAACCTCACCATGGCTTAGATGTACAGATGGCTGACTGATACAACCCTCTCTCCTCTTGTGAATATGAAAGACTTCGATTATTTCCCTGGTTAGCTGATCCTTATGGTGTGATAAAACTGTGGTATCGTTGTAAAGCGGCCAACACCCATGTTGTGAGCAGTGCCCCTTAATGTGGGAATGAATGTTTCCCCCCAGTGACCTTTTGTGCTCCAAAAGTCTCGTGTTTACACACCGACCCGTTTGGCCGATGTATACTTTTCCACACGATATGGGCAAACAGTAGACTACAGATGACCTGCACTCGACAAGTTTTTCTTGATGCTTGACTGTGCACTTACAACCATTTACTTTTACGTTTGTTGAAACTCTACGATCCAGTCCGGCACATATTTTTCCGAGTTTGTTACGCGCTGAAAAAACTACTCGTTGACCATATCTGCGACCTACGTTTTTTAAGTTATGCGCAATTTTGTGTGCATATAGTAGCGACACAATTTTTTTGCTATCAATCTCTTTTCTGTTGTAAGCGAATCAAGTAAGCGAAGGTGAATATTATAAACGTGCTATATAAATAACACAATAGCGGAGTGTACTGGATAAGCACGTCTCCCGTATACTTGGCTGTCGCGCTGCTCCTGCTTGCGAAGTTTAACCGTCCAAGTATGAATCAACTCGCGCAGCAACATTTTTCGCTCAAAAGCAGAACCTAAGTTTGACAAAAAGAAAATCGCAGTACATCCGCTGCTTCTTTCTGCAAAGTTCTGTCACCGCCGTATACAGCACAATGACCCCGCGAAGTGAGCAGATCTCGGCGCCTCCCTGCGGTGTCACTCGTCATGACGACGGTGGGGGCTTTAGGTCCCCTAATCCCGTTTTATGCTTGGGGAAAGGAGGTTGCGAGTCCGCCTCACGAATCTGGTCCCGTGGCGCAAAAAAAAAAAAATGAAGAAGAGCTCTTCCAGAGAGACGCGAGCTAAGCTTCACTGGACCACCATTCCGCCATAGAGAACCGGGGCGGGGGATTTACTTACTCTAAGCGGGCCACCCGACGACAGTTGCATGGATTGCGCATGCTTTTCCCTTCCATTTCGCCGCTCGGTTAATCCACCTCAGCCATCTCCTTCTTTCTGTTCACAAAGTTTCATTCCTGTTCACAAACAGGGTCATTTCATGCAGGGCATCATAATTTTTGCATATGTATTACTTGAGGCCTGTGTCTTCTAAAATGTGTGTTCGAGTACGCCTATGCGAGAGTACCGTTTAAAGCAACTTCTCCCACAGTGTGAAGAGTTTACCATAAACTTATTAGGAGAGGATATTCTATTGAAATAGGCCGCTTCTATGGCCCGCTACCCCAGTTGTCAAAGATGAACTCGAGCGAGTGAGGAATGTGAGTAAAAACAAAAAACAAGAGAAACCAAGGCAAAAAATGTAATTAAAAGTGCCTGATAAGAATCTTACGGAAGCTATGATAAAGGGAAGATACCTGAAAACAAAAAGGACAGAGACGTAAAACGGGCGCCACAGGCGCTTCCATTCTACGTCTCAATCGTTGTTGTTGTCGGTCGAAGTGATATCCGTGTGCTGTTGTTTTGCGCTACCTTGACTTTATGATGAAGCCGCTCCAACTCGCCCAACTGCCAACCTAGTTATGGAAGCCCTTCGTTGATAATGACCTCGCCAGTCCAATGAACGAAATAAATATGACGGCGTATTATGGACGTGTGGCAGTGCCCATAGGGCATGACCTGCGCAGGAAACGTTGGTGGCGCACAAAGCAGGAAATTGACACAAGTAAATATTTGAAGCGCATGGCGTCAAACGCGTGGAATTCACTATCCTGTTTGTGGGCTTACCAACACAACGTCCTCACGCAGCTATAGTATAATTTATAATGCCTTATCAATGCGGAAATTCAACTAGCCGTTGCAGCTGCTGAGTACGTTTTCTGGCAAAATTTCTCAAATATTTTATTATTTCTGGTTGTTAAATATTCGTGACTTCTAGAGCTACATTTCAGGGTAGCATGGGCTTACAGCCACGCAATAAAAAATTTCAGTCTTTTCATCATGTTGTATTGCTATGCTGTGTGCAGTATTTTCACTACCGAATGCGTCCTGTATAGGGTTGATTCCCATTAGCCGCTAGCTTTCCTTACGCTCTCTGGGAAAGCTTGTATTTAGCAGCTACACTGCAAACGTAGATTAAGTCTATTACAGATGTCTGCCTGTAAGAGAAACGAGAGAGCCCCACATGGCGAAATTAGACATAGCGTTATTATCCTGACGCGGTGAACACTCTATAGCCAGATACAACTTTAGAAAAAAGGGGGCGTTTACTCCTCCGAGGCGGAGGCACACAAGCATCCACCAATGGGCGCGCGCTCTGGACAAACGTCATGAGCCAAACGGCCGGCGACCCCACCGACAGAGAAGATGGCCGCCCGTGCTTCGAACTGGGCGAGGTCGCGTCAGCTGTGTGCTTCAGCCCCTCCCTCGTCAGTTTGAATTCTAAAACTGTTTGTGATGGTCTATCATGCCGGAAATATTACTGCGAGTTTACGATGTACGAAAGTACCGTGCACGACACTAAGCATCGTTCTGCTTATTCTGCAGGTGTGCTTCTGGACGGTTGAGCATCGAGCCCGAAGAGCGCTGTGTTACAGTGCATGCGCACAGGGTACTGCAAAGGGAAAGTTTGGCCTCACAGGGAACGGACATCGTCTGCGCCTGCGGCTTGGAACGACCGAGCCTACGTCACTGGTCTCTCCGTATAAAAGAAGCCACTCAAGCACCGGAGCCTTCACTTGGCAGTGGCGACGAAAGTACAGTGCACGACATTAAGCATCGTTCTGCTTATTCTGCAGGTTAGTTCAAAGCTGCCGTATTTGTACATATTCGTGCTTTTTTCGTCGCTGCTGCCAAGTATCGTGACGTTTATTGGGGCTACTTGTTGAATTTCTATTTTTCTTGCCTGTTATTCCTAAGTACGACTGCCAAACTATGTCGAAAGAACTGGCCGAAATGAAGGATGAACTGAAGTCTGATTTTGCTAAAGTAAGAGACGAGATGCGGCATGAACTAAAATTGTTTCGTGAAGGTTTAGAGAGAGATCTGCGAACAGAAAACCGCGAGTTCAAAAATGAGCAGAATAACATGGCAAAAAGTCTGGAATTTGCGTTTCACGCAATTGATGAACTGAAAACAAAACTGGTGGAATGTACTGCAAAGAATGCTAAACTCGAGAGTGAAAACGCGGCTCTGCACGCTAAGTGTTCCTTTTTAGAAAACACTGTTCAAAGCTTAGAAAACCGACTCGTGCAAACTGAGCAATACTCTCGTAAGACCAACCTAGAGATTCAGGGTGTAGTGAAGACCGAGAATGAGTGCTTAAGCGACCTACTTTCCAAACTTGGCTCTACGATCAATGAACCAATCGCTGCATCGGACCTTGAAACGTGCCATCGTGTGCCTACACGCAGTGGTGATCGGACAAATATAATCGTCCAGTTCAAGAGTCGCGCGAAGCGGGATAGCGTTTTCCACAAAGCTAGAAAAATGCGTCTCACAAATACAGATCTTGGCTTGGAAGGCTCTTCTTCGGTGTACGTGAATGAACACCTTTGCCCTACCCTGAAGAAGCTTCTCGCGATGGCCGTGAAAAGAAAACACGCGCATCACTGGAAATCGGTGTGGTCGTTGAACGGCAAAATTTTCGCAAGACGAGCTGAAGACACGCCCGTTCTCCACATAAGAAACGAGAGTGACGTCGAGAAGATAACGTCGGGGCAGGCGCAGGTGTAAAATGCGGAAGCAGCGCGAATTTGTGCACCCCGCAGCTTTGGCTACATCGTCAAAATGGCTTATCAAGAGCTGGCTCTCCCGCATCTCATTGCTAAGCAGGATGCATCGGCCACGGCTGTTTTGCATCTTAATGCGCGCTCAGCATGCAACAAGAGTGACGATATCATCCATCTTTTGGAGCAATTTACTTTTAAGTTTAATGTGATCATGATATCGGAAACATGGTACTACAGTAACTGTGCTATGCTGACTTTACAAGGTTATCACCGCTTTTGTATTAATCGGCCCAGCAAAAAAGGCGGGGGTATTGCACTTTTTGTTGAAAGCTATGCAAAATATGAATTAGTACCAGACTATACGACAGTAACAGATGACTACGAAATACTCACTGTAAAGAGTAAAAACAGGATAATATGTCTGGTGTATCGCCCACCGAGCGGCAATGTTGTCACTTTTCTAGATTTTTTTGAACCATTCCTAGATTATGTAAGCATGAACAATTTGAAGCTTGTGTGTGGCGGCGATTTTAATATAGATGTACTTAAACAGAGTAACTCATCCTTCCAACTGAACACGTGCCTTCAGTCTGCAGGTTTTGTAAACACAATCACCACACCAACACGCATTACAAGTCATACATCTTCTTTACTTGACTTATTCATTGTTGATATATCTACTACTGTATGCAACACAGGCACATTGGTGTCTGACATAAGCGACCACTGCCCTATATTTTTAATCTACACCGATGACTCTAAGAAAGCAACTGACGCCTGTCAACAATTCACTTATCAACGTATAACACAAGCAGGTTTAGAGCAGTTCAGGAATGACGTTATGAATCACGATTGGTTACATGTTTTGAACAAAACAGATGCAAATGAGGCATATAATGAATTTATTATAACTTTTACCGATATGTACGCCAGCAATTTCCCAATGAGGACAGCTAAATATTCCAAAAAAGTTAGAAAGCCTTGGGTTACTCATGAGCTTGCAAAAATGATCAAAACAAAAAATAATCTCTATCATTCCTTCTTGCGCACGCGGTGCGAATTAGCATTACAAACATTCAAAAAATTTAGAAACAGGCTAAATGCTGAACTAAGAAAAGCAAAGGCGGCGTACTATGAGGACTTATTTGCAAATGTTTCTAGACAACGCCCAGAGATTGCGTGGCAAACGATTAATCTTGTTCTAGGCCGCCGCAAGGACGATACGCACTTGACATCGATGAAGCTGGGCTCACGTGAGATAACAGGCACAGCGCTTTCCGATTACTTTAACCACCACTTCGTAACTGCACAAAGCGATATGGCTGAAGGAAATGATAGCATAGGGGTGGTTTGTCATAGCGATACTGTTCGCGAAAGCGCATTCTTTGCACCTACTGATGAATATGAAGTATACAGTGTGTACATGGGGCTGAAAAACAGTAAAGCTTTAGATGTAAATAATTTGCAGATTAAACCTATAAAACATGTTTTGCAATTTATTGTACCTCCGCTTGTGCACATTTACAACCTAATTTTAGAGACTGCAATTTTTCCAGATGCAATGAAACACGCGAAAGTCTCGGTTATTTATAAAGGTGGTGATCGAAATACTGCGTCTAACTATCGACCGATATCGGTGCTCCCAATTTTTTCAAAAGGAATGGAAAAGCTTATTTTTGCTAGAATGACGGAATTTTTCAATAAACAGAGTGTGCTTACTGATTCACAATATGGATTTCGGAAAAACAGATCCACAGAAATGGCTCTTCTTGCGCTGAAAGAATACGTTTTGCAGAGCTTCGAAAACAACTACTACGCAGCCGGCATTTTTGTAGACTTCAGTAAAGCTTTTGACAGCCTCAATCACGAGATTCTTATTCGGAAGCTTTGTTTGTATGGAATTCGTGGGAAACCGCTAGAATTACTCAAATCATATCTGAAACATCGACGTCAGTACGTTTCCATTAATAAACATAACTCGTCCCTCTTAAGTATTGTATGTGGTGTGCCTCAAGGAAGTATTCTTGGGCCACTTTTGTTTAACGTTTTTATAAATGATATCGTAACCATAAACAGTGAGGTTCAATTCATTATGTACGCGGATGATTGCACACTGTGTGTCTCAGGTCCTGATGCGAATGAACTTGTGCAAAAATGTAATAAAATTATGGCGAATTTGTCCGATTGGACACAGACAAATAAGCTGAAAGTAAATTCAAAGAAAACAAAAGTTCTAATATGTCGCGCGAAAAATAAACCACTTAACATTAATCATGCTATTTATTTTCAGAGCCAACGCATTGAACTGGTTGAAGAATTTAAAATTCTTGGAGTATACTTTTCTTCTAATTTACGTTGGGATGCCCATATTAAACATCTCTGCGGAAAACTCTCTGCGGTTACCGGTGCTATGGCACGTTGTCGCACATTTCTACCTACGAGAGCAAAACTTCAAATATACTATGGTCTCTTCTTATCGTATATAAATTACTCTTACCTTGTCTGGGCTACAACATCTAAATCTAACTTGCAAAAGCTGGTAATACTTCAAAAGAAAATCGTTCGGTATATAGATAACGTTAATCGGCTTTCACCAACAGATAATATATTTCTCAAATACCGACTAAACCGCGTTGATAAATTATACGAACACAGATTACTAGAAACGATTTACTTCTCATCCGAATATGTTAAGAATTATTTTGCATTCCTTGCTCAGCTAGAACTCTGCACTCACACGAAACATACTACACGAAACCCCGAGGTGTGGAAGGTACCATGGTTCCGAAACAATTACAGCCTGCAGTCCTTAACACATAATATACCGACTGTACTAAACAAATATAAGCACACAGCTACGCTAAATAAAAATGGTTTGCGTGACTACTTTCTTTCTTTATAGTGGCACTTTAGTACATTTGCATTCAAGTGTAAAATGTCATCTTCATGCATACGTGCGAAATTGTAATGTTTGTTGTGTATAAAGATTTCAGTGTATATATCATGTGAATGCTACTGCCATGTAAGGGACCCTGGGCCTCCGTCAAGCTGCTGCGACAGCTTTTTGCCCAGGTGTCCCTCCAGTTCCTTTTGTTTCTGGTAAATAAAATTGATTGATTTATTGATTGATTGATTGATTGATTGATTGATTGTGCCATGTGCATTTATTCTGAGCCGTGATCCGGTGAAGGAACATTGCAGCGAGCATCGCTGGCGCTGCACTATGCTTTGCCTGTAAACAGGATCCCGCGGCGACCGCTGCGAACACACATCCTGCGTGCTTGTTCCATGTTGTTTTATTTCACTCCCGAGTGAACTTACGGCGAGAAAGTTTTCCAAAGACTGGTGCCTATGGTAGCGGCGGGTGTGTTCGTATACTGTCGCTGCGTTTTTCGTCGGACGGGGTAAAGTGATGAAGCAAAACCATTCTCAGGAGAAATCAGAAAAGTGCGCGCAACAAAAACTATTTGCAGAAGAAGCCTTCAACGCAAATATTTGTCGCCGTCAACGCAGGCGGACGCCCGGGGCGTTGGGGCGGAGACGTAAACGTGAACGGTCGAACGGTATGCATGGTGCGGTGCTCAAACAGACAGAAACAGTTATTATTGCATTAACGGAGCGTATTCTTCATCGCTGCTGGTGAAAATTTTCGACACTGGCATAATCGTGTTGCTGCCCCAATTCCCCGTCCACCTGCGTTTTACCGGAATACCGGACAAGCGAAACCGATCTATTAGAGACTTTTAGCGTGTCCGGTATTCGGGTAAGCGCGGGCGGTTTTCCGGTTTAGCGGGGGAGTCAACCTGAGCGGCCAGATTGGTGGCGCCAGCTGGTGGTGCAAAGCTCAACCACACAAACACAGAGCTAATCACTATATTCTGCTTAGCTGCTGGCGTAAATTTTCGACAATGGCGTAATCGTGTTCACAATTACGCCGCTGCCAAAAATTTGCACGAGTGGCGAAGCAGGATATGGTGAGTTACTGCAGTTTTAGCTATGCGTTTGTCTGGTTGAGCTCTACAACACCAGGTGGCTTCGCCGATCCGGCCGCTCACGTTTACGCCCCGAACATCCGGTAATCCGCCCAAACCGCTCCCGTTTACCGGAATAGCGTACAAGCTAAAGGTCTCTATTGTCAGCAGTGAGATAGCCGAGCGTCTAGCCACGGTGTTCGAGCGTTGTGTGGCACCGTCAATTGATTGCTCTCCACCAGTTCTCACTGCACGCGCAAGCTTTAGAATGCGTGCTGTGAAATTGTGAAAACACAAAACCAAAAATATGAATTTTATGCTATTTAAAACCAAGAGTATTTATTTAAAACGATGAATGAAGCATTTTTGCACCTTCCTGCCTCGACCGTATTCTCGCCCCAGGTTTGCGATATGCAATGGTTGCGATAAATGCATTGTTTATATCAGTACTTTTTCAATAGCAATTGATTCATTTTAAGCTTGAGAAACGAGTAGTAGATACGCCGTGTACAAGTGAACAAGCGCAAAAGCGTTGCGGAGCTGTTCTTTCTACTTTTGTCACTTGCAATGAAGCTAAAGAGCAGACGACGGGCAGCGTTGTGAAATGCACGGGGTTATTTTTCTGCCGCCATCCGGCATGTGCTGTAGCACATGAGAGCTCTAATAAACCAGTCATCAAAATGCAAAAGTCCTTATTTATATCGAGAATTACACGTTACAGGAGCACGATGTTTCGAGCGGGACTATTTTAGTCGCGGAGGCAATCGGCTGTCGCGCTTCGGTCATCTGGGCGGGGCCTCCCCTTTATTCTAAAGTTGTATCCGACTATATAGTAGCCTACGCAAGAACACTCTTTATCAGGCACGCAATATTTTGTTCTGACTGTCACAAATGAGAACAACGCCTACTGAGAAGGCAGCAGATCAGGATAAAAACAATTTAAATCAATCACTCACTCACTCACTCAATCAATCAATAAATAAATAAATCAATCAATCAATCAATCAATCAATCAATCAATCAATCAATCAATCAATCAATCAATCAATCTTTAGTAAAGCAATGAAGGGGGCTAGTTGGTGAACGTTCATGGTTATATTGCGCTCAGTTTTACACAGACGATATTAAGAAAGGACAGGACGTGGACGGACGTAGCGCAAACTACCAACTGTTTAATAATGTTAAATAACGCGCTTATATACAAGGAGATATGGCACGAGGGGGGGGGGTATAAAAGATATGACAAGTTCACGGAATGTGATCATAGTTCGGGTCAGGCATACATGGTTCACTGGCACCCGTTCACCCTGGCAAACTCAACCTGCGGTGAGGGAGAGCATCGATTTGCAAGTAAGCCGCTTACGAAACAGCGGGTACCCAAACAGCATGGTGGTGCAAATCTGTGAAAACTTGTTGCCCGAAATCAGAACCAACAGGAAAAGGCAGAAAACACAGGAAAAGAAAAATTGAAAAAACGCGTGGTGTTGCCTTACATTCATGGCTTGTCACATAGGATAAAAAAGACAGCCCAACGCCATGACGTTCAAGTTCTGTTCTCCGCTCCACAAAAACTAAAAGGCATGTGCAAGAGGGTGAATGCAGGATCCAAAGAGGCAAACACTAGTGCTACGATCTGTCAAACTAAGCACGTGACAAAGTATGTGGAATGTGCAACTTCAGTTGTTTACCAAATCCCACTAGATTGCGGGAAAGTATACATCGGGCAAACTGGACGCTGTCTAAATGATAGGTTACGGGAGCACAAATACACGTGCCAGCTTCTGACAGCACCCAGCAACCTGGCTGCACATTGCAAACAATGCAAATGCTCTCCGCTTCTAGAAAGCGCCACAGTCATTGGCACACCAAAAACAAAAACGGAGCGAGAAATATGGGAGGCGCTTGCGATAGCAAAAGAAAAAGAAATGTGCGTAGGCACTCCGTCCATCGCACTTATCAAAGCTGAGGTTGAGTTTGCCAGGGTGAACGGGTGCCAGTGAACCATGTATGCCTGACCCGAACTATGATCACATTCCGTGAACTTGTCATATCTTTTATACCCCCCCCCCTCGCGCCATATCTCCTTGTATATAAGCGCGTTATTTAACATGATTAAACAGTTGGTAGTTTGCGCTACGTCCGTCCACGTCCTGTCCTTTCTTAATATCGTCTGTGTAAAAGTGAGCGCAATATAACCATGAATCAATCTTTACTTTGACTTTGTAGAATATAATGAGTACAAAACCCTACCATACCCCAGAGAGACAACATTAACCACTCAAATACCCTTCATCCTGATAGAGTTAAATATATTGCTGTCCAAAGGAACAGAATTTGCGTCTTTACTGTACGTACGAGTGCTGCGCGACCTTTCAAGTAAACATAGCCGTATAAATACAAGTACTGAATATGACATGGAAGGGGCCCCAGCAGTGTTTTACGTGGCAATGGGTCGATATCGCAAGTAAGGGAAGAACGAAAGTGGGCCACAAGTGTGGGGTCGATCCCCGTCAAGATGTCATATGACAGAGTGAAAAATTTCAATAAATAAATAAATAAATAAATATTATAGAAATGTCTGAGGAACCTGTAGAAGGATCGACATTTGGGCGAGTTGGTACTGGTTGAACATCTTGAAGGGGCAGCGCAAGACGAAGAAGACCGAAGGCAGGAACACTGTCCTGTGTCCTGTATCAGCGCTGTCCTGTGTGTTCCTGCCTTCTGTCTTAGTCGTCCTGCGCTGCCCCTTCAAGACGAGGAACATGTTTCAATTTCTCTTGGTTTTAAAACAGATTACTTCTCCAGATGGGCGTATGTAAAGACCCATGTGCACAGTGTGCTACAAAGAGGCTAGTCATATGATGGATTGGTGGGCTACTTGGCAATGCATTATTATAAAACTTAGAGCGCAAGAAAGGCAATGTGCCTAGAAAAGGAACACAAACAACACGCACTCACCCACAAATTATCTTTGTTACACGTGTGGAAAACATATATATTCACAGCAAATGGACGCATCGCGTCCAGTGTCTTTCTTGCACTCTAAGCTTTCCAATAATGAGGGCCAGTTGTAAATGTGTGAGAGAGGGAAGTGATAAAGCGGAAGCAGGAAGGTTAACCAGCTTGAGATCGGTTGGCTATCCTGCACAGGCGAAAGGCGAAAGGCTACTGAAAGATGAGAAGAAGGAGAGCAGTTCACGCTTTGCGCGGATGCATACACGCCATGGAGCGTTCAGTTCTTCACAGGCTGGTGTATCTCAAGAGTCGCAGCAACGCTGTTGTGGCTATGCACATCGGAGACGCACGAGGCCGTGGTCCCAAGATCTTCTCCTCTGTAAAAGGCCTGTCGTCCGAGTTCCCTAATGCAGTCCGAAGAGCAAGCCTCTCATTTTCCATACGCCGCAGGTGTTACAATTGGCACTGTCCGCCATTCCAATTAGGAAAGAGCAGGCGTTCGCGAAAGAGACCCCTAGTTACAGGAGACATAGTAACGCTTCTTCTCGTCGAGTAAAAGCTGGTAGAAGTTGTAACCTCATATCTGGGTTTATGTCGTATAGGTGCCAATGGGTGAACTCCGCTCTATTCCATTCTGTTAGTGTGGTGCCATGCGCAAGACCACTGAATAAATGCCGTGCTGGACGCGTTATCGACAGTGGAATCGAGGTTTTTTTTTCGCTTTCTATAGTTACCTCGCGGGCACCTTTGTCCATACGTCTTCATGATTATTAAATGAGTGTGCAGGAGAGGTTGGCATCATTAGTGATGTCCGCTACTCCATCTCTATTAGGCAAGCAGTGCATACCAAAGATAGGCCGTCTCGAATAAACAAATTATTAAAGAAGACCGAGACAGCACAAAGAAAAAATAGGTTGGCTAAAGGAAACACGCACACGAGATAAAATGTCGGCTGCACGAGGTTTGACTGACCGTGCGCTGGGCAACGCGTCCTCTCCTGGGCGACCCGAGCCTCTCTGCTCGTACAACGAAATCTGCAAATACAATTATCTGTCAAGAAGAGTCCTACCTTCGCCGCACTCCTCGCTGTGCAGGGCCCAGGCAGTCACTCTCAGACTACTGCAAACAAGCACTTACCCGAGCCCCGCAGCGCTACACACAATGTACCCCGACCGGTTCCCAAGCCCGGATTGCCCTCTGTGTGGTGACTATGCGGACTTCGAACATGTCCTGTGGGGCTGCGCCTCTGCCGGTCCTCCTTTCACTCAAGAGGAAATGAAGAAGCTGATTAGGGCCCAGGATCAGACCTCTCAAACCCTGACAGTCCAGTGGGCTCGCGACAGGGCCGTCAGGTTCCACCTGATGGTCCCCGAGTGGGCCTAGCCAGGTGGCGTGGCGTTTGCTTACATCTCTAGTGGACAAAATAAAGTTATTTCACTCACTCACTCACTCACTCACTCACCATAAAAGGTAAATAAACGCCCAATACCGGTAACGCACAAGTTTACATAAAAATTAAATTGGCACGCTACACGTCACAACACAAAACTTGCACCACCAGTAATGTGATCTTAGATTATAGAGCAGTCACTTGCGGTTCACTTGTATGTTAAGAAAGCACGTGTCTACAACGCAATGCAAGGATACACCATAGGTAACAAAATCTATCTTGGGACACTTCGTAACTGCAGTGCATAACCGCAGGATGTAATTCATAGAGACCGTGTTACAATGCTCTAGTAAATATGCACAATTGTTGTTCTTTCTGAAAAACTTTTAAGGCGCTATCTGCGCACTTTTGCAATTCAACTGTTGGATATGGCCCAATATTTGTCTTAATGTATTTCTCAATATCGATGACACATGGCGCTTTGTCCCCAGGGCACAATTCATCTCGTAATTTTTTATAAGCTGAGCATGGGCACTGCAGTGCCACGAGAGGTGTTCATTATGCTCTGATTTCGAGCAAGAGCACACCGCACTTTTGGCTAGCCCTAATATATGTAACAAACACTTTATGTATGCAGTCCCTAGATGTCATCTGTATATTACGGTTTCTAGAGAATGTGTGACCTTTTCTAGAATAGTGAACTACACATTTTTATCAGTCTGATATAGAACGAAGTTTCGACCCCCGTTTTCAAACCGACTATCTCTTTACAATCGGGTTGACAGTTGACGCAAAGTGCTTCGTGCACCGCTATGGGAGAGAGGTGTTCGATGAGAGTCATCGTCAGGGTGCACAGCGCGTGCTAAACTGTCTGCCTGTATGTTGCCTCGAATGCCACAGTGATTACGAATCCAGCGAAAGAAAATTTCATGTTGCAAGTTTACCGACTTTGTATTATATATGCTGGAGCATGATCATTTTTGTTCATGTATGTTGAATGCTCAATCAAGATGCTTTGAGTGTTTGTGGTTGTAAGCATATGAAGGGCAAGACAGACAATATGGCGTAATTTCCTGCTGTGGTATAGCTAATGACGCTTGATAACTCGTACGTTCTCAGATTTCTCGTAAAGGGTACGTAGAATGCAGACGTTGAACTTTATGTTTGAAGTGAGTCATCTGCGTAAGCCTCAATCGATTTCATTGCCAATGATGCTGTAGTACCCCGGTAGACCCAGCTAAATATTATGTAGAGGCCTCTGTGAACTTTTTCATAGTAGGGTAGTCTTATCTCTTACATTATGTGTACAGCGACGCAAAACAAACAGGAGAGGGTTCAGAGCTGCCCTTGAATCGCATAGTACAACACTGGTGACTGTAGATTCACATAAAGCACTGCGCTACGGAGTGGAGCGAGTTTGAACCCTGTAGATGTTGCGACGCGAGCGATGTTGAACTTCTCGCATGTCGACGGTGTAACCATCGCTCCAGTGGAAACAGTCGGAGAGCCATCTTCATAAATGTGAACTCAGTTCAAGTACGTATCATGCACTAGACATGTGCGCCGAACAGCTCTAGCTTACATAATTGTATTGTTCAATCTTTCTGTTGGACTACATTTTTGTTCGTATAGTACCATTCTCTAAAAGAAATGAGGAAAGAGGAATTTCCCGATTGGTCACATTCCTAGGTGTTTTTTGAGCATGTCGAGCGGCCAAGAACAAGACATTTTCTCTTCAGGGAGACTCGCGCAGCTGCTCCGAAACGAGTTAGACTTTTTCCCGGAACAAATATAAACTGTGAAAAAGCGGCTTATACGAAATCATAGCTGTCTATGAGTACAATAAAAATTTACAATTTATTCTGTACATGAATGACCATGTTCAGGGTTACCTCACTGTAAAACGAATAATATTGGTCTTGATCTTTTTGTCATCGTAAGCATATATCTCAAGCAGCTGTCATTTACTTCGCCTTAAGAGGAAGCTTTAGCTCGGGCCCAACTCCGACGCGGCCTATTCAAATACATGTAAAAACGCAAAAACGTTTTTCTGAGATAACCCCTGGGCCGATTTTGATGAAATTTGTTGCATTTGAGAGAGTAAGATAAATTCTAGTCACTGTTGGAAGCAGAATTTTGATTTAGGGCTTGAATTTTGTTAGAAAGATTTTCAAAAATTCAGAAGTTTGAAGAAAATAGAAGCATGACGTTTACAAACTAATAGCTCTGCATCAAGAACAGATATCGCGGTTCTGTAAACGGCATCCATTAGATCACTCAAAGCGGAGAAATATTATTTGTCATTTTACATCTTA